>NW_024354499.1:9906135-9966048 GCF_902729225.1 Pteropus medius
GTGTGCGTGCGCGCACATGCAGGTGTGTGTTCATGCAGGGGGAAAGAATATGAGGCAGAGAAAAGACCACACACAGTGCATCTAGTGTGGCCTTCCTATCTATGTAATCTCATTTATTCTTCATAACAACCTTAGAAAAGTAGCTATTATGAATTCCATTTTACAGATTAGGAAACCGAGGCTGATACTCATCACACAACTTTTGAGTGACTGAGTCAGTATCCAAACTCAGGTATTCCTTGCTTTAAAGAGTGATGCTTATGTCCTCTGCTGAGAAAGCAAATGGGAATATAACAGTGAACAGAATTCAATTCTTAGAGTGCCTAAACCTAAAAATAACAGGAACAAATGATTAATTAAACGCAGTGAGACCAGAATAATTAATTAGTGGCAGAAAAATATTTTTCAGGGCCGTGAGATTTCCTAACTGCCCATTTCTGATAGGATCAGTCTCTGAACTTTAAGAGTCTGAAGAGAAGGCAAATTGGCAGAGAAACATAAAGTTTATTGATTAAGAATGTCGATTATGGGGTTATATAGACATGGATTCAAATTCTGACTCCACCCAGTGCTATAGGAGACATTTCTCCATGGACTTCATGTTTCTGCACATCTTGAGAGGAACTGTCTTTCTTACAGATTCTCTTTGCAAGGACATTTGTATAGCAATAGTCTTAAAAGATATAATGTCTCCCTTTAAAGTAAAGGTCATGCATATTTACCATTTAGTATAATGTAGATAATGTCTCCCTTTAGAGCAAAAAGCAGACAGGCTTACTGTCTATTCTAAAATGTTTGTATTTTTAACTCATGGTTCCTCTCCTATAACACAACCCAGTGTGGGGATCACTTTGCCATATTTGTACAGCTTGGTGGGAATTAGGGCTTGAAAACTGACACCAACACTGATATTCTGCATATTGATATTGTTGTAAATAATAAATTCTCTTTCATCTCTGACCCAGGAGTCTCTTGTCTTCTACCCATGTCCAACTGTGGGACATTAACTTATTAGCTTGCAGATAGAGTACAATCTCAGATCCTTCACCGTAGTTGTTACTAGCCAGGGAATTTGAGGTAAATAATTTAACCTAAGTTTCAGTTATTTTATCCATAAAATGGGAGATAATACATGTTCCAATATCATAAAATGGGTGATAATATATGTCCTAATATCATAAAGATTATATAGAGCAACCTAATGTATAGTTCATTACTCAATGTATGCCATGTATGTCAACTTAGCTAATACGCACATGGGACTACTAGACTGGGATGGAAAATGCTAAGATAACTAAGATAAACTTACTTAGACTTTTGCTGATGGTTTAGACAAGATTTCTTTGATGTCAGAGCTGTAAATAGATTTTAAGTAAAATTTCAGCTCCAATTGACCACTGTGGTCTGCCTGGATTACTGTGATGAAAAAGATTCTAAAGCTACCTCTGTGCTGAGTAGAAAAGACTGCCTGAGAGACTAGTGCTTTCTGTGATGGGTTTTAATTAGGAGAGAGTTAGTACACATTCTGGTTATTTGACTCTTGGGACAAGATGTTATTTTACATCTCTTCCTCCTCTTTATTTGATTCTGTACTACAACCTTTCATCTGTGAGAGAGAGAGAGAGAGAGAGAGAGAGAGAGGAGACAAATAATCCTGGAAGAAAAAGTGTAATAATTCATTCACTTCATCTAATGATCTAGGGGTATATTTGCAATTAGTTATCTTGAAGATATTGTCAGGAAGGTGTAGTACTTACAATTAGACATTTTGTAGGTACTTTATTAAGATTGGTTTATAGTTGTGCTTGTGCTAAAAATGCATCTCTAGTCACAGAGTATCTCATGTTATATATTCCTAGGGTACAAATTAACTTGGAAATCTACATCTACTCTACCTTGGGAACTGAGTAATAGCATATCTAGAAATAGCGTATTGATTTCCCTGTCCCAGATACAACTACCTCACTGTGGGCAATATTGATACAGCTATTGACCAAGGTGTCCCTTTCTTCCTGGTTATGGTGGCAGGCACACAACCCTGAGCCTAGGGTTAAGTCTGTTATAACCAGACCAAATATCCCCACTGTGCCAAGCCAGAGACAACGGTCTATAAACAGTCCCCAAAACACCAGCCCTGTTCCTCTGTCTTTTTTAAAAGCACACTTGCAGGATCTTCTTCTGTAAATATCCTTATGGAAGGAAATTTGACAATATGTATCCTAACAGTGTTTACTCATTCAGACCTGATAATTCTAAAGGTTTATGCTGGGAAAATAATTGCATATGTGCACAAAGATTTGTATGCAAAATTATTTATTATAGTATATTTAACCTTTTTTCAAAAACTTAAGTGTCTTGCAAATGAAGATAGAATAAATAAAGATAACCAATGACGATATAAGTCATTATTAAATTTTTATATTTGAATAAATTTAATGACAGAAAATTCTTCTAATGCAATATTAATGGAGAAAAATTAGGTGTATATAATAACTGTAAAAATAAATAAACCTTTAAATATAAAAATATAAAATACTTATAAATATGATGTATGTAGAGAGAAATAGTTAACTTCCTTTTCAGTTTAGGTGTGGAAAATGTCCAGTCTATAGATTAACTCTGTGGGCTGGACTCTGCTTTATAAGAACTAAATAATACCCTCAGAAATAAAAGTATATAATCTAAAATGGATTGTTTCATGTGACCTGCAGTCTTAAAACTTTTTCTAGGAATAGCATATTGATTTCCCTGTCCCAAATATAACTTCTCCACTATGGACGGTCTTGATCGGGCTACTGATCAAGGCGTCCTCTTCTTCCTGGTCACTGTGGCAGGCATGTGACCCAGTCTAGGCCACCTCAGCACTCTCTCGTGGGGATTTGGATTATGGAAACAAGAATGATAAGTATTAACAGCGACCTAACCCCTATATCAGTGACCTGAAGAAACAGAACACAGGGTTTTGCTACTCTGTCCTCATTTTTCTGTACCTAATTCTTCAGCCGTTCCTTTATTTCTTCACCTACCATTTAGCTTTCTGATAAGTGTTTTTGTGTTAGAGTTAACCAGAGTCAGCTTCTGTGTCTTATAGCCAAAGAGTCATAAATTAATACAGTAAAAAAAAATATATATATATATATATATGCGTATATATATATACACATATATATATGTGTATATGCTATATATACACACATATATATATATATATATATATATATATATATATATATACACACACACACACTATTTATGTAGTTGAGATTTTAGATCCAAGACCAATGAGGTTTCTGGGTGCACCCCAGTCTGTGACCTCCCTTGCTTCTGAGTCTACAAGTCCTGTCTTCATTTCTTGTTGCAAGTTGCAAGACCTGAAATGTTGCTTGCAAAACTCAGCTTCCTTCTTCTCTTTTTTACCCAGAGGAGAAGTCCTTGCCTAGTGAATTGCCAGAGAAACACAATCTGCACAGCACCTTGTGTAGCAGCCTCCTAGATGTCCTGCAATGATTATCTGCAGTAGGTGGTATTATCATCAAAAACCAAGGGAATGATATTTCAGGAATTCATTTTTTATTCTAGTGCAAGAATCATTTGATGCTCATGTAAGATAAATTGATTTTTTTTTTCCTTAGCGGAAATTATTGCTCCAAAGGTTGACATTTTCTATTCACATGGTTTAAATTCAGTGATATTACAATCACTAAATAACTGTGAAACGTCTCTGCTTGACTTTATGATTTTTTTTTTCCTTTTGGAAAAGTTTGGCACAATAGTTCTTAAATTATGTAAGAGCACACTGAAGCAATAATGAAACACAATAGGATCCTACCAAATAAAGTTGTTATGAATTAACTCAATACTCCTTAAATGATTCTGCCAGGAATATTTCCCTCTCCTATCCATTTCTACTTTAAAGCTCAGCTCAAAATTCAGCACTTCAAGAAATCTGATGGGGTGTAATGTAAAGGAGGAGGAGGAGGGGGGAGGAGGAGGAAGAGAAAGAAGAAGAGGAGGAGAAAAATCAAATTTGTATTTGATAGATAGAACCAGGCTAGAAATTTGCTCAATCTCTTGCAAACTGATTTTTATCAAGTTGTATAACCTTTCTGAGAATCAGTTTCTCTGCTATCCATATCGATCTATCTATGGCTATATACATATAGATATAGATATATGGTTATATACAATTTTTTGTGAGGATTAAATAAGGTAATATGTTTAATGTGTATAAAGCACCTGGTATATGTGAAGGGGCACAAGTATCCTCTCCATAATGACAACCACCTGTCTGATGGGGTCACCATTATAGGCAGGATACTTACCAGAGCCCATTTAAGCCAGGATCCAGGCATGGAACGGTGATCAATGGAAGGACTTGTGTATCTAGAGCAGGAAAACGAGGTAAGGAGAAAGGTATAGCTGTCAGGTGACAGCCAAGATACATTCTAGAAGGATAAAATGTCATAGGCAACAAGATATGAATCCTATTGGTAGAACCAATGAACAAAAATTTGGACTCCTATAAATATAAGTATGCTATCAGTGACTGCTTCATTTTTTGAGGCACTGTGTTTATTATTTTACTTGAATCATCTCATTTGTTCTTCATAGTAATCCTATGTAGTAGGCAGTGATCTTTTTTTCAGATGAGGGAACCAAAGCTTGGAATGATTGAACAATCTGGGCAAAGTCTCAGAGTTTGGAAGTGGCTGAGTTGTTATGAGAAAACAGTTTCCTGATTTCAGCACCAGGCTCTAAAAATATACAGAGAGCAAAATCTGACAGTAGAACTCATCGCGGAACTCCCTGAAATCTAAACGTTCAGAAAAGGAGGAGCTATCTACTAGAGCCAGAGAGATTTGGGGCTACCAAGATGTAAAGACGACAGCACAGGGGACCTTGAGGCATGCAATTCTCTCACCAGTTCTCTCAGCATTTCAAATGTCACGGCCTGAGCCAAAACCTATGGCCTTGACTTTATGCCTTATTGACCTATAGGTGTTTATGTTTCCACTTAAAGGTAAATAAGGCATCAAGTTAATTGCCTGGGTCACAGAGGCATCCAGAATACTTTTATTTAAATATTGAGATAATTGAGGTAAAAATAGTTTAGCATGAATTACTCTGATAATGATTTCCATTCGCCTCTCCATACACAGTGGTTGGTCTCTACTAAACTTTTTTAGAACTTCTATACTTTCTAATGTCTCATTTGTTTCTCATCCCCCTCACTCTCTCCTTACTTTGGTCATGGTTATGTACAAAGTAGTTATTTCCCATGCCCCTGCCACTACTCATGATGTATGGCATATTAGCTTTTTTGTAGGCCAAAAAAAGAACTGCAATTGGCAGAGTCAAATTACTTGTCAAAGATCACTGAATATCAATGCAATAGGAAGATAAAAGTCGTGATATGCAAAATGGAAATTCCTCTTAGCAATATTAACTGGCTCACCTTGTCCAAAACTTGATATATCATGCATATTGATGGTGTAGCTTTCTCTGCATATTCTGATTGCACAGCGGCTAGAATGCAAGTAAGGGTGAAATGTAGGTAATGCAAAGGGCATTGTATCATCAATGGGAAATGAGATTGGGAAGAACATTTCAAAGGGCTTTACTCAATCATGTGTGTAGTCATTATTCTCTCAACAAGTATTTATTAGGTATCTCATATTAATAGTAGTGAGTAGTGTTTTTTGAAGCTCTGTAGCTCAAGGGGTTAAAACATCTGTGGTATACATTAAATGCACTTTTCTTAATTTCAACCTAGAATTTTATTCAAAGTCACTGGGGTGAAGGCCAATGAATTGCCTCCAACTGCTTCTGATTCACTCTAAACTGAAAACTATTGTGCCATGTGCAGAGGTAGGAAACATAAACTATTCTGATTGCAAAGAAGGATATAAGCTGGGTAAAGACTCAAGTTATATACAAGTTGAGATAATTAAAATTCTGTAAATTTGAGTATTGCAGTCAACAATAGCTCTTGGAAGTCAGAGGAAGGAGATTAGCAAAAGTTTGAATAGATCAGGAGAAAACATAACAAAAAGAAATATGTTTAAAGGCATCAGTTTTGGTGAAGGAGCCAAGAATTGAGGATCCAAGATGTTATGAAGAAGGGAAGCCCACTGAACTATGCTCAACAGTCTGCATGTTGGTTTTCCAATCAGAATATTTGTTTCACTTTTTTTGTTAATTAAGATAAAATTGATATAACATAAAATTATTTAACCATTTTAAAGTGTGCAATTCAGTAGAATTTAGTACACTCACAATGTATGCAATTGTCACCTCTATTGAATTCCAAAACAATTTTATCACTGCCAAACAGACCATGTGCAAACTATAGTCACTCTCTGTCCACGGCCCCCAGCTCTTGGCAACCAGCAACCTGCTTTCTATCTATGTGTATTTACATATTATGAATATTTTTCAAATTAATAGAATTATAAAATGTGTCCTTTTATGTCTGGCTTCTTTCACTTAGGATAATGTTTTCAAGATTATCTATTTTATAGCATATATCTACTTCATTCTTTTTTACAACTGAATAATATTTCATTGTATAGATATGGCACATTTTGTTTATTTATTCATCAGTTGGTGGATATTCCACCTTTGACCATTGTCAACATTTCTGCTGTGAACATTTGTATACAAGTATTTGTTTGAATACTGCTTTTCAATTCTTTAGGGTAAAAACCTAAGAGAGGAATTGCAGGCCATACGGTGATTTTACACTTTACTTTTTTTTAAACTACCAAACTATTTTTCAAAGTGGCTACACCATTTTACTTTTTCCACATCTTTTTTCTCTCTCTCTCTCTCTCTTTTTTTTTTTTTTTTTTGTTAATAGCCATCTTAGTGGATGTGAAGTGGTATTTCATTTTGGTCTTGGTTTGCATTTCCCTAGTGACTAATGATGTTGAGCATCTTTTCATAAGTTTATTGCCACTTACATATCTTCTTTGAAGAAATGACTGTTCAAATCCTTTGCCTATTTTTTAGTTAGGTTGTTTATATTTTTCTCATTAAGTCGTGATAATTCTTTATATATTCTGGATAATACACCCTTATCATATATAGAAACTGCAAATATTTTCTCCTGTTCTGTAGTTGCATTTTTACTTTCTTGATAGCATCCTTTGATGCACAAAAGTTTTTAATTTTGATATCCATTTTTTTCTTTTGTTGACTGGTTTTTGACATCTTATATTTATTCATTCTTATCATGAGACAAGTGACTGGGATACAAAGAAAAAGCAGCTAAAAAGTAAAGTTGGATTTTTTGTGTGTTTTTACTATTCTAGATAAAAAGGAACTGGAAGCAGAACCCCCAAGAAGGAGGCTGTTAATTTGGGGCACACAAGAGTTAGATCGAGCTAGACAAAGAATATAACCAGGTTCAGTCCTTTGTTGGCTAAAGCGAATAGCCCTTACTCTAGCTGCTTGACAGAGGAAAAGATGAATCCCTTCTACAAGAAGATAGCACTATCTGGAGCACTATTTCCTACATAGAATCAGCAGACATTCAAAAATGATTGTAAATACCAAGAAACAGGACCAGAAGCTAAAAACCAACGATAGAACTGACATATGGGCATTCTGGATAAAAGAGATCGGACAGAGATTTGAACATAATTGTGAGTTAATATTCAACACACTGGATGACAGGATGAGAATTTTACTAAAGAACTAAAATCTATTTCAAAAGAATCAAATGGAAATTCTAGAACTGAAGAACACAATTATTGAAACTAAGAAATTAATAGATCCATTTAAAAGCAGGTTGAAGGTTCTTTCTGTAGTACTAGTTTAATGGTTCCCATGTGTGGTTCAGAATCCCCAGAGGATTCCCCCAAACCTTTTCAGGACATTTGTAAGGTCAAAATATTTTTATAATAACACTAAAGAATTATTTGCCTTTTATGCTCTCTTTCTCTCCCAACCATATAATAAACCCTTCCAGTGTCTACATGGAGTGTAATGACATCATATTGCTTGAGTATTTTTGTGATTTAAAATGTTTTCCAGTTTAATTTACAATATGTCCAGTATCAACAGATACAATCTTTAGGTGCCTCCATAATTTTTAAATGTGTCAAGAATCTTGGAACCAACACATCTGAGAAATGCTGTTATAGTTGAACAAATAGTATTAAGCTGTTATTACAACTAAGAACCAGAGCTTTCTTTGCCCTCAGAGCAAAAGGTTCTATCCTATAACATTGGTGTATACTGTTCATCAGAAAAAAAGGCTGTATATGTTCATAATCGGAAGCAGATTCATGGAAGAAATAGGTCAAGAAGTGAGTTTGCAAGGATGAGACTTTCAGCAGTTAGTAATCCAGAGGCAGAATGTTCCCGGTTGGGAGAAAAACACAATCAGATGCTCAGAGGCAGCACATCATGAAGCACATTCTGATAACAGTTGACTCTCTTAGGCAAGTACGTCATGTGCATGAAAAGAGGTCATTGTAGGAAAACCAAGAATGTGAGATGAGATTCAAACAAAGTAGGCTTGTGTGCCAGACAAAAAAAAAATATGGACTTTATTTTAATGACCATGATAGTTCATTGCGCAGAAGAAAGAAAAATATATAAATTCCATACTATAGAAGAAGAAATTACTAGCAAGTAGAAGTAACTAACAATACAGCAAATTCTTAGAGCCTTCTTCAGGTATAGTACTAATTAAAAGTAAAGATTGTTACAGGAATATATAAAAAATCAGAGAGAACAGTATAGGAGGTGGGTAAAGAAATACACCCAACAATAAGAGTCAAGATCCATCTCTGATCCTAACCAGCTGTTAGACCGAAAGCAAGTAACTTTCCTTCACTGGATATCAGTAGGCTCACAAATCATATGAGCATAATGTCCACCTACTTTCCAAAACTGCTTTGAAAATAAAATGAGTAAATGAATAGCAGTCAATCTCTGAAGATTACAAAATGCTATATAAAGTTACAAAATATTTAGCTGCTAGGGTCTGTGTTATTGATTTCAGCCAAAAGCATTGAAACAACTCAAAATTATGGGAGACCAATAGGTATAAACATGCACAGGCCTGAGGAAACCACAAGACCCTTCTTGCTTTTCTAAGGAAGAGAAAGAGAACAATTTTTGTGAATATCATAACTTCCTTGGGAAGATCATGGTAAAAATAATAATAATAATAATAACCTCTCTTGATTCTATATTTAAATCTATAGCAGAATGAGTACCTTGGTCCTTTAAGAAATCCTTACCTCTGATATTAATTCATTTAATTGGATGTTTTTAAATAGATGATACATACTTATATTGAAGATTTAGACAAGCACACAGAAAGAACATGTAGTTAAAAATGTCCTTTATTTAAGGATAAATCTAATTGCCTAAGGAAGTTATGCTTTATCAGAATAAAGTCCATTAGGTACCTTCCTGTTGGTTAGAAGGAAAGGTAACAATATCAGAGGGAGGAATAGGAAATAGAAATGAAAATGTGCATTATGGTTCTTTGATCCCTTTCATCATCTTTCCAGGCCTCTATAGGAAGACTATTTCCCTTTCTTTGTCTACCAAGGATTATGTTATTTGGAATTAGGAAGGAAATTACCTGGCCATACTCAAGATGTCCCCTGGCTAGCCAAAAGAATCTTTAAGAATCAAAAAGTTGCCTGTAGAATGGCAGCATGGTGGTCAGCAAATGACCCATTTTGAGCTTGCTCAAACCTCTCAAGCTAAGCAGTGACTACACCAGGCCAGCTGTGGTCCAGCCAGGTTCAGCATTCTCTTCCTCCCTGGGGCTCATGGTCTACTCCTTATAAACACTTCTACCCACCCAACATCTCTTCTCAAATGTACCCACAAATATTACAAATTATAGTTATATCTTTGAACATCCAGGAACCACCTAAAAATTCTTGTAAATCTTCCAGAGTCAAATGTTCATGAAAGTGGACCACGGCGTTGCAACTGGTAGCAGATGAATTCATCTCTGGCATTCTAGACTCAGCTAGAAACTCAGCAGGATTTTCATGTTCCCAAAGAGGTTCAGTCATCATTAGTGCTGTTTACTAAATATTCCCAATTCTTTTTCTATGAGTATGGTAAGACTGCCCTTGCTAGATCCTTAGGCATGTCCATAACATGTGAGCAAAAGAAATATGAAGAAGAAGCTGTAATCATAAATGTATGCATTTCTGTCTGCCGCTATATTCCAGACAGTGTCAGCTCCATCAGCCTGATCCTTAACTAAGGATGACACAGAGCATAATCTCCAGATGACACAGAGTGGAACCTATTTGCCACTGAGATTTAGGGCTCTTTGTTACCACAGCATAACCTAGGCTATCCTATCAGATAGGGAGGGACAGAGCTAAGACAGAGAGGAGACAAAGGCAATGCCATGGGAAACAGGCGAAATGGTTAAAGTAAAGTGGGAAAATAACATAGGATTTGACTTCAGACAGATTTAAATTTTAACCTCTTTCTATCACTTTCAAGCTATGCGATCTTGGGAATGTTACTTAACCCTCTGAGCCTCATCAGTTGTTTTGAGAAATAAATTAACATATGTAAAATGTTTGTCCCAGTATCTATCATACTATAGATACTTATTACCTTAAATTTAATCCCTTATTCCTTCCCTCCCATACACACACACACACATACATACACCCAAGATCACACCATATAGAAAACTGAATCCTCTTATGTTGTTTATAACTAGGCGTGGCTGAAACTCTCCTTCTGACCACAAGTTAAGGAACATCTCTGGAGCAAGGATTTTCTGCTGCTGCTTTTAATGCCCTAGGGCCAAGGTTCCTATATAGATGTTCAGTTGTGTACACTATATAAGCCGAGTCATTATGGGTTCAAGAAGCAGATGAAATTATACAGTACAGTTTTACCGCTAAATCAATACCATGTAAGAGGCAATCCAGGACAGGCAATCACTCTCTGTGGGCCAGGTTAGAATGCAAATGAAAGGCAGAGAGGCAGGTCAAAGAGGATTAACTGTTACTGAGAAAGTCATTGAAAATAGCTGACTACTGTCTGGTAAAGCTCTCAGATCAGTTTCAATTCTTAATAATTCACAGTGCTGGAGAGGAAGCATTAAATCTGAAGGTAACTTAGACATGCATGGGGCACCACGCTGCAACAGCAAATCATGGGTATTAAAGCCTTTCACAGCGTAAGGTCTTGGTGGCAAAAAAAAAAAAAAAAAAAAAAAAAAAAAAATTACCAGTGAGCAGTGTTCAAGGTAAGCAAATGAACTTAGTTGATTGGTAATAAATGAGAATAAATTAGAATGCTCAACTATAACCTGGCAAGATGATTAGACCATAACCAAGACAAGCATTCATGAAGGTTTATAATTGTGTAAACAGGTTTATAGAACGACTTCTGAGATGTTTTTTTTCTTCCCCAGTATGTATTTCATGAGTGGTAACATGTAATATGTCTGCTTTACATTCCGACAAGTCTGTTGTCACTTCTAGGACCAGTCTTGTATGTGGATCTATAGCCATGTTACAATTTATAGGGTTCTGGGAAAACCTAATAGTTCAAATATACAATATACCTTTTGTTAGCTAGCCTGATGTTGGATTATGAAACTTTTTTTGAGAAGAAATAATATTCAGTTCACCCTTTGCAGGAGTAATATATCAAATAAAGTCAGTACCTTGGTTGGAATTTGGGTTGTCTTTTGGAGAGAAGGTACAGAACTCTGAGCTGTGTTAGGTAGAATAAAATTTAGAGGTAAAAATTTCAACGACACTTCGCTTTACAGGGACTCAGCTAATATTCTGAGACTCATTCTCCAGCAACCTTAGTTTTACGTCAAACGTAGATTTTACATATAAACTGACAAGTGAACTTTTTGAAAAAGGGGATTTGGACTAGTAGTTTGGATAGAAGAGGATAAGTAGAAAATATTTCTTAACTTTCACTTAAATTTTGTATTTTATTTTTGTTCCTCTTCTTGCAAAGTACATGATTTTAGACTTGCTCTTCAAAATCATCCCAGGATCTTGCTTCTTGTGCCAGATATACATTGCATCATTCCTTGGTATGTGCAAAATATTTGAATAAATGTTTGCAACCTGCAAATAAGAACTCAGAAAGTGAGACGATGATTCCAGTTCTTTTTGTGATTGGAGATGAAAAAGGAAATGAGATGCCTCCTTGTTGTTTCTTTCAGCCATAGCTGTGGTTTGCTTTGTATCCTCTGCCCCCTACCAAGAGAGCCCAGGGAAGGTCACATTTCCTGGGTCTTATGAATTGTTTCAGTAATGCCCACTGTAATTCATACCTTGATTTGTCCTGGGTCACTGGCAAGTATGATGGATTGTGATTGCTGTACATTCAAAATGTTTTCCCAAGGTTACCCTGTGAGGGTTAATGTTCAGTTCGTCCACAGCGCTGATGAGGTGGAGAAAGAAGCTTCTATTAAGTTAGAAGATAGTCTGCACTCTCAGAGGAAGCCTCATAATCTGCAGGAAAGCTGTGGTTGGCTCATATATAGTAGGTATCTGAGTATGTTTCACATGGAGGGCTAACTCAGGGCATTCCTCAAATATATTATCATACAGACATTCAGCGTACTTAGGAGCAATGCAGAGTGGGCACGAGATATGCCATCTGCAAAACACAACAAAAAAGGCAGATTTCTAAAAGGCTAAAAGGCAGACATCTTCCCACAATATTCAGAATTAAATTAATTCAATTAATTATGATGTTTTCACACAAGTGGAACACAGCCTGGCTAGAAACAGAGATCTTCTGCCTTCTATTAGCAACAATGACCTAGTTTTCTGTGTTTGTGGAGCCTGTTTGCTGTGGGTTGTTTTTTCCTAATTATGCTCTTTTGTCGGACTTTTCTCTGCCAAGGCCCAACGAAAGCCAAAGAGAGGAAGAAGATGACGGCCCTTTCTCGGAGTGAGCAGGATACAGAACCCTTGTTTATTTTGGCCACAGGGTGGCTGATGCTGGTTTGTCTAATTTGTAGGGGATTTCAGAAAGAAAACTAAAGGAAATATTCTGTCCTCGACTACAAGGATGACACTCTAGTTTTATGGGAGAGTCATTAGCAGTCAATGCATATAAAAGAGTTCATTCAACATTCAACACAAATTGGGAGCATCTAATATGTGCTGGGTATAGAGAAGAATATAAGCCCTGGCAAACATTCATCCAGGAAAGGGAGATCAACAGTAGATATTTTCATACTTATGTAAAATAGTTAGCATGTCTGATATACTTGCTCTGAGATGAAAGATGAAGATTATTGGGCAAATGAGAAGTGCAATTTAAAATAGGATGGTCTGGGAAGGTCCCTCTGAGTCATTTAAGCGAAAAGATCTAAAGAAAGTGAGAGAAAAGAACAAGCAATTAAAGAGAAAGCATTCCTGATGGAGGAACTAGCAGGAGCAAAAGACCAAAGGTGACAATGTGTCCCATTTTCAAAGGATTGCGGGGGAGGTCTTTGTGGCTGGAACCAAGTAAGCAAAGGGTAGAGCAGTAGGAGCTGACTTTGAAAGCTAACTGGGGAGGAGATTATGTGAAGATTTCTAGACCACGAAAGATCCTGGCAGAAGAGTACCAGGATCTGACTTTTCTAACTGCTCAGTTGAGAATCTACCGGAAACAGCAAAGGGAAGCAAAGCGAGCTCTAAACTGCTGCTCCTACAATCCAGGTGAGAGATAGGGGAGCTTTAGAGACAGAAATATTGGGTTGCCATTCACTCTGACAACTAGGAATTATGGGCTATCGGGCAATTGTAAAAAAGACAATAAGCAATTTACATGCATTCTTTCAGTAATACTATTGTAATCTGCGGTATACGGATGAGAAAGTTTTACACCTCAGTTTCTTTATCTAGATAGGGGGGAAATAATACTATTTACCCATAGGGATGTGGTGAAGACAAAATGCAATAATTCTGACACAGAATACATGCTCAATAAGGGAAGACAATGGTTATTATTATAGGATTTAATTAGGACAGACAAAATTTTGTCAATGCACTCTACCTATCTGCAAATGTAGATTCATGAAGCTGGTATTCTCCATCATCCACTTAATTCAGTTCTAAATGAAGAGTAAGAATTAACACAAATCTGAGCAGGAGACTTTCTACATTTAATAAAAGACTCCTTTTGATAAACCTTTTTACAGACTTTGCCTAGAGCAACTAGCACCTCAATTTATCTGTCCTAGTATTTTTCTCCTATTCTTATTTCCTGCTTGATGCTGTTTCTTTCAAATCCTGGAATTCTATTTCTTCTCATGCTTCTGGGGTTAATTTTATGGTCCTCCCACACTGCTCAGAATTCCCTTCTGCAATGAAGTTTTTTTTGTAGTACCATGCCATCCAATCCAGGGCACCCTTCCAACCCTGAGCTACTCCCTAGCTGGAAACAGCCAGGATTTCCTCTCTTTTTCATATTTTCTGAAATATTTCCTCTGAAACTGGTTTTGTATTTTTGTAGATAAGACTGGCTCTTCTATCAATTCTGTATATCATGGTGGACTGCCTGAACTTGGAAATAAAAAGACATCCTAGACCTCTCCTCAGTCAGATGCACTTATTAGACAGGGAGGCAGTTCATATACAAAGCTGCCAGGAATGAAACTCTATATCCTCCCTCCATTCTGAAACAGAGGGTGGGCCACTGCTGGGTCACTCAAGGTAGAGAAGTCAACTTAGAAAATATTCACTATTAAGCACTTCATTAACAATCATAGCGACGGCAACAGTGATTTTATATCAAGTCACTTATGCTACAGGATATAAGCAGTTTAGAACCTTTGTTTAGATAATGTTCTAATAATCTAAGGGCAAAATGTTTTGTTCTGTTTTGTTGTTTTCTGTTTTTGTTTTGTTTTGTTTTGTTTTCCTAAAAGGGCTAGATGATGTTGCACTTGAAAATCTTTTTCCTGACACACTCTTTCCTAATATTGGGTGGGAGATGACCTCTAACCCTACCTATTAAAGTTTAAGCACAGAGACTGGCTGGCCACTAATACACACAGATCAACCTCTAACACAGCCACAGAATTCTCCCCTCACCACTGGGAGACTTCAGTTGGGTGCTGTTGGAAATAAGGGAGTTGTGAAGGAAAAATGTGGGTTGCTCTGGATCAGATAGAACAATCTGCTATCTGCTTTTCTCTTAACACTTTGTTTATCCCCACCTCCATCTCATCCACTTTCACTGGGAGTATCTTCCTTTTGCCACTTATTTAAATTCAGCCCAACATTCAAGACATAATTTAAGTCCCACCTTCCACATGAAACCTCTGAGATCACTTCGGTCTTCAGGGTTATTACAATCATAATTGCTACCTTGGTAATTAATTGCCTTCTCCCTGTTTAATATGTCTGAATTTTATCTACAAAGTTATATAATACTTGAGAAAACGATCCAGCTATTTCACTACTGCTTAACCCAATTTTAGGTACAGAGTCGATGCTCAACTCTGTGGTCATACGATTGGACCAATACCTTATGTAACATTAAACAGAGAACATGATTTTGATTTAAGTTATTAGGTAATAGAAAGATATTTGTGTTTCCTCTCATAATCTCTTTGACAGTCCAAATTCTCCACACAGAAAGAATTCGGCTCTCTCATCTCGTTTGCTAAAACTGTAGGATAATTCTAACTCTGTTCTGTGTGAGGAAAGACTGCTTGAGTTTCAGAACTGAATGGTAGTTCTGAAATTATATAATTCAAGCCTTAAGGAGGAAGTTGAAGCCCAGAGAAGTGAAATTTCTCACGCTAGGTCACAGAGATGGGCGGTAAGACTGGAAGCAGGTCCTAAGCCTTTTGAATTCCCAGTTAGAACTCCTGAGTGAATCTCACACATTTTCCCTTTGCATTTTCCATCTTGAGTGTCTGGTAGCAATAAAAAATAGTTCCACAAGTACTTTCTGAGTATGTTCTATGGCCCGAACTCTATCCTAGGGTTTGTGAGTCCAAAGAGAAAAGGAATTAAAAGTAACATGAACTCAACTTTATGCTAAGGACTCCAGAATTCTCTGTATTCTTTTCCAAAACAATGTTCTCAGCCTTGTGTGTGTGTTTGTGTGTGCATGTGTGTGTGTGTGTGTGTGTGTGTGTGTGTGTCATAGAACCCACTGAGCATATAATTAAAATTATAAGCCTAGGAAAATTCATATACTCAGTAACCAACAAAACACTGCATAATGTCAGAGTTTTGTACCACTCTTGAACCTCTGGTTATAGCCCCTTTTCGAAACCTTAGAAAGCTTTCTCTCCACATCTTCAAAAATGGACTTACGGTTTTATAATTTACAGAGTCCAGATGCTAACCCCCGCCTTTTCCTCTTCCTCTTGGACTGACTGGAGGGAAGTCTGCAATCACAGCTTCATCTTCTCCATAAATAAATAAGCACTTCCCTTAGTACCTCAGCTCCATTGCCCCAGATGTCACACTGGATGAATGCCTCATTCAGGGCTCAGCAGGACCCAGGTCACGCTCTGAGCTCATCAGCCTTTCTGTGCCCTGCCCTTGCCACTCAGAGAAGCTTCCCTGCCACTCTGCCTATTTGGAAGATCCACACTCGCATTAGGGGTCTGAGAGCAAAATAAGTTCTTGCATCATTCTGGCAAAGCTGGAGAGGAGCAAAGGGGGCTGGGCCTCAGATAATACTGAAGATGGGCCTGTGGAGTGTTTTAAGTGTGGCTCTGGAATGAAAGATGTGATGGAAGGAGCACTTCGCTCAGAAGCTGTATATCATGGAACTTCCCCAGGCAGGAGAAAGTGAGAAACAGATGGCGATGAGCAGGAAAATGCACCATAGGGACAAAGCTTGAGTGGGAGGGTGTGAAGAGGCAGAAGCCATTGGCAGCAGTGGACAAAGGAAAAAGGCCCACACTGTGGAACCTACATATGGAAAGCCAGGGCAGGAGACAGAAGACAGGAGCGAATGGCAAGAGACTAATTCTCACTAAATGTGGAACCAAGGATAAGGCCTGGCTCCTTCCTTGGCACACAAGAGAATCTCCTACCCAGTAAAGACACAGTTAATTGATGGGAATCATCCCAGTTAATACTACAGACTTACATATATGCATTTAACCTTATCCTTCAAGAATTATAAAAATGAGGCTGCTTCAAATGGTCTCCAGGGAATGTGTCCTGGTCCTCTCTGTGCCTGAGGTAATCACATGCTATGATGTAACATAATCAAACCTCCCTCACTGAGAAAAAAACAGAGATCAGGCTTCCTTACTGTGCAGTGACACCAAGCAGTTGAAATAGTACATTAGAGGGACTTCCTGGCTCTCATCAGCTGGAGTGCACTGCTATTTGGTCCAGGTGTGGGTACTCAGTAGTTCTCCCTTGCTTCTAGCTGCCTGGCACCAGATGCCACCAATCAGGAAATTGAAAAGCCATGAATTACAGTGGTTCTTACTCCTGCAACTGGCCAGATCTCACCCCCACGGAACCTGATGCAGCTGTCCAGACATGGGCCAACCATCTGTGGTTTCAAAAGCTTTCCACGTGACTCAAGGGGTTGAGAACATCTGGTTTAGAATTTTCAGAAACTGTCAACCCTCTGCTCTCTTTTCTCATTTTAATTTTTTTTTTTTTTCTTTTCTAGACCTACTTAGCAGGTCGTACAGAGATTAATCTCTCTTTTCTGCGGCTAAAAAGAGAGGAAAAAAAGTTTCTGAAAAAAAAGAAAGGAAAAAATGAAAGTCTGAGGCAGGAAAGGGGATTCAAAACTAGTGATAGACTATGACAAGAAAGAGAAGGAAAAGAAGGAGGCAAAGAGGCCGCATGAGGAGCTACAATTACAATTCGAGTCTATCAATCAAGATCACCTTCAAACAGAAAGAGGCTCAAAGGCAAAATGCCAGAAAATGACGAAACTGTTATTTTGCCCAAAATAAAGAGCTATGTTGTGTGCTGTTAATTATAGCCAAAGTCTAGGAAGAACGTGAATGTTCAACTGGCAGAAGCCAAAGGAAAGTGTGCTGTCCCTCTGAAGGACATCCAAGGACAAAGGAGAGGTCCTAAAACTCAAACTCGTGCTGCCTTTTCACTTCCACAGGTTCTTCAGAAGACAAATGCCTCCTCAGTTTATACAGTTGGGAAAAGTAGTTCTTGCAAATGAACAGCAGCATAGCGTAGGAACCAAATAAAACATAATCAAATGAATGAAAAGGACAGCGTAATCCTTGGCAAAATATATAGCAATATGAAAATGTTTTGTAATAAATTGCTATAATGGCTAGCACTTTGAATTAGAATAGCAAATACTTTGTTATAGAGTATTTACATTTTCTTTTTTTCTCTCTCACATATCAACACCAAATACAGATTTGAGACTTTTATGGCACCTTCTGGCTAAAGATTGCACCTTCATCACTGGAGAAATTTTTACCCGATTTATTTATTAAGCCTATATCTGCAGTTTGTTCTACAGAATGTACACACTTAAATTAATAAATAAAACCTCTTTAAAGCCAACCCGCCTTCAGAGACCTTACACATTGTGGTAAATATTCCTACTGAAATATGTAGAATGCTATTAACATTAATGGTTCACACCAGAAGAAGAAAAATACGTCTTTGTCACATCAGGAGAATGCCTAAAAAATTATAGAACTGAAACTGATGGCCATGATCATCAACTGGCACTTCTCAAGCCCTCGGTAAGTACACGGCAGTGGAATAAAAAGGAGATAAAAACAAGTCAAAAAACTGAGCTCTGCCCTAAATGAGCCCACAGCCTGGTTGAGGACCCCTAATGCTGTAGGAGCTTGAAGGATGGTACCATGACTGGTCACCGGAGTAGGGCTGTTGTGCAAAGTACACTATGTACATTAAAACTTTAAGCAGAAAAGACATAATAATGAGAAGCTCTTGCATTTGCTTTATGGTGTCCAATCACACCTATTATCATATTTAATTTTTATAATAACCTCATGAAATGAGTGTAATAATCTCCAGTTTACAAATGAGGAAGCTGAGACACAGAGAATTTAAACAGCTTCCCCGAGGCCACACAGACTTAAGTCTCAGAGCCAGGACTCAGGATCAGTACAAGTAGAATCATGCCCTTGAAATCTAAAATGAACATCTTTTGAAGCAGCTGGCCACAGCAAGACACTGTGAATATCTTCTGGCTGAACCTAAAGGCAAGACCCTTTTAGTTTATCTTATTCAGCCTATTCTTCATCCTGTTTTTCTAATCCAGTTGGGAAGAGGTAACACTGATAATAGGATTTGCCACTTTCCCCACTTGCTACATCCCTGATTACTCAGCAGCAGCAGCAACAGAAATAATGGGAAGACTACTCGCTCAAACCAAACCTTATGTGGAAGCCCAATGCATAACACGGCACGCCTTCTCCTGTCTCTGGCCCTCTGGGTTTATAGGATTAACATTTCTGAAAGAGTATAAAAGAGGTGCAAAGGGACATCAATGCAGTATTTTGGCTGCTACAAAATAAGCATGTGCACACACACACACACACACACACACACATACACACACACAACAAAGGGGTGATTATAAAATCTAACACTCATTCACAGCCTGACAGGATAGAAAGGAATAAAATATTTTCATATCTTTTCCAGGAGAAAAGGTTTTCTCAGTTTCCTGGGAGCAAGCATTGTTAGACTAACAATTTTTTATTTTCCTATCATGCTTCTTTGGGCTTACATTTAGTCAACATTCTCCGATTCTGGCAGTAGGCTCTTTTTTTAAGTTTTAGTTTCTGCAGATGATGTGTATTTTTGTCTTTTTCTTCATTGATGTTTTAGCAGAAATTTTGGAGATGATGCATCAGCAGCAACCAGCCTGGTGCCATTTTAAACCCAGTGGACATTTAGCTTGACTGAACTACAAATGTTAACTTTATGAGATTTTCCTCCTGTCAAGTGCATCTCTCCTTCCCATTAGGTATATTTGCGTAGTACAAATGGATGACTTGATGAGAAGCAGAGAAAGATTCATTCTATTCCAATTTTGAATATGACAGTTGTGAAGTCAGACTCATGTCTTGCGTACCAACTTGTAATCCAATAAAAATTTAAATACTTGAATTATTAACAGAGAACAAGGGATAGAGATGAGAATGGAGACATTTAGAATAAGATGACAATTCTCAGCATCAGTTAACTCATTTTTGAACCATCTTATACACATATTCTCTGCAGGTTTCATTGCTTATAAATTGTCCCTGGAACTCATTTTGAATTCTCTTTACTATTTATTCTCATCTTCATCAACAGTCAGGGCGGCTGTGGATAGCAACATAGTATAATTAAAAAAAAAAATACTGAAGTACATACAGCTCAGACATATCTGCATTCGAATTTGGACAACGACTTTGACTTGCATTGTGAGTCCTGCTCACAGTAACAGAATTGCTTAGGTTGACCAGATACTACATTTCTCACCTTCCTCACATCTAGCCCACCGTTTTCCTATGCTTGAGTAGTCTCACGCCATCCCCTGTAAGAAAAAAAATCTTGCAATAACCAACCCACATTTTTTGCCTAGTATAACTTTCTTATTGTCATTCCCTTCTGCCAATAAAAGTCTTTCATTTGCACAGCTTCTCAGAGACTCTTTCTATCTGCTAGATTCAATTCTGCCTGATTGAAATCAGTTTTTGCTCAAATAAACTCTAAAAATTTTTAGTATGCCTCCCTTTATCTTTTAGCAGCATATATATAACTCAGGAACAGACTGATGGAAGAGATGCATAGGTCGAGGTATGTGGGAAGGGGTCAACTTCCATGCTGTCTCTGGGTGCACCACATTCTAGAACCTCCTTGTGTTCATCAACCTGGAAGTCCTCTAGGTTGACTGTCCTTTTGGGTTTTTAAGAAGGCTTCATTATAAAGGCATGATTTATTAAGTCATTAGCCAGTGGCTATTAACTGAACCTCCAGTTCCTCTTCCCTCCCCCAGAGGTGGGGGGACGGGGCGCCCTTAGGAAATTAAAAGAATTTTAGGAGCTCTGTTCCAGAAAAGAGGATGAAAATTAAATACATATTTCTTATTACAAATCACCATATTACAAAGCCTTTACTGTACCCTCACTCTTCAGTCTTTCTTGGGTGGCCATTCTCCAAGCCCTCATAGCATCTAAAAGCCCTCTGTGGTAACACCTTGATGTGAAATGGCTGAGTCACACACATACAAATACTAAAGTTTTTGATTTACAGAAAATGTTTCTGTCACTATATCTGGACAGGATGAACCATCTTCGCATTTCTGTTTTTTGTTTTGTTTTGTTTTGTTTTTCCCTTTGTCATTGTTATCTTTCTGGAGATGAGGAAAGGAAGGAGAATAAGAAAAAAGAAAGATGGGAAAAGAAGTAGATAGCTTCCTCTAATCCATTCTCAACTCAACATCCAAAGTAAACAAATTTAATCCTATACTTTATATTCACTGATCTTCAAAATATCCACTTTTGCAGATCTCCAGCACCTCTTATTTACACAACTGGGACAGTTCTGTTAATGTTGTCTACAAACACGTACTGCTACAATTTTACTGCATCACTTTGTTCTATCCATAGGGAACTTACTAAACAACTTCTCATAATCTCAAAACTGGACAGAAATTTCATTGCAAAATGACATAGAGCGAATATATTATAAAGTACCTCGCAGGCACTTGGGCCTGAGTGTCTTGTTTAGACAAATGGTTATTGTAGAAAATAAAATTGCAACAGAGCTGAGAAATTTCTGTTATTTTCTTTTTTTCATGACCAAGAATGAGCAAGTTGTCCCAGGTTGCTCAGCGACAAGAGTTTTCACCATTATAACCCTGAAGGCAGTAGCATTACTTGGCCTCTTATGCCTGTGCCTCTTCCATTTTATGAAAATGGAAAATTTTGTGACTTTGGCACACATTTGCCTGTCATATCAACTTGGGCCAAAAGAGATACAATCATATGTGGCAGCTCCTTCCAGTCCGGAATCATACAGCACAAAACATATGATGAACCAGTAATTAATTTGTGAATTCGGTTACTCGAGGTAGTCTAAATGCATATTTCAAGCTTTGATTACCCTTCCATAAGGGTTTTTAGTTTTCCTTTCTTTCAATTCAGCAAGCGACTATAGAAAAAGCAGAGATTTAAAGGCTTATAACACCTGGATAATTGCAATTAGACGTGGCTTCAGAAATAGGGGATTGGTGCTCCACAGTAAGAATCACCTAGTATATAAAACAGGTAAATTAGAAGGTGGTTTTTAACATCATGAAGGAATTCTTTATTTTGTGAAAATCGCATTAAGTGATGGGGTAAAAGAAGAAACTCTGAACTAGAATGCAGTATACCTGAAATATAAAATAAGGGAGTTGAAATCTCTAAGGCCCCTTTGATTTCAAATTATACATGAAATATAATTCTAGCATTTTGGGACATTACTATAATTCGGAAATTCTAGAATTTGGGAAAAACAAGTAAGCCTTGTAGGTAGTTGATCATTATAAGACCATTTTATTTGGTTTTCACAGAGATTTTTAGGAACAGATTGACAGTATCAACTAAAGCAACAATCTATAGTTTATTTTTTCAGCAAGATGTTGAAGAACTTTTCCAAGAAACCAGAGTAAGTACCTAGAATAATTCAAGAGTGTTTAACAATGTGGAAAGAGCTCCAAGCTGCCTTGGTAGTCACCCACTTCAAGTTCCCCAACTTATAGTTGAAGAAATTGAAACTCATGTAAGTTAATGAACAAAACCAAGCCTAGAGACCGAATCCTATAGATGTCAGGCCAATGCTCTTTCGATGCACCTCAATATGACCTTAGTAATAAATTTTACCTCTCATATGATCAGTCTCATAATTTTCAGTTTTCATTATGTAGTTGCATCTTCATAGGTTTCATTCAAATAATCAGAAACTAAAGAGTTAACTTTAAATACACTTGGGCTGTATCTAACCATTTAATGCCCTGGCTTCATTGCAGAACTTGCTTATTTCATCAAGGTTGTTGTAGCTCATGCAGTGAAGATTTCTAAGGCAAGCACTGAAGACTACATTGGAGACATTTTATAAAAGTTTATACCTTAGTTGAGAAATAGCTTAAGGTTTCTCTTCAACGAGAGGTTCCTTTTGGTTTTGAGGCTCCAGGCAGTATGTGACTCCTCTCTGTCTACAAACAGGTGATTGACTATCCAGGGTTTTCAACAATCTAGGGCATAATAGGCTGCTCAATAAGCACTTTTTGCTTTGAGCTAAAGTTTCTTATTTTGGAGGTGATGAATTAGAGTTACCTCAAACTTCTTTTGCTGGGAGTTTCTATTCTGATTATCCTCCTTGCAATACATGCTTGTTTGCCTTCAACTATGCAAAAGAGTGTTACAAAAAGGAGCATTCAACTTACATAATTTCTGAAAGCAGAATTAGGCCATTAAATAGAAGTTACTGGAGAGGACCATAATTAGGAAGGTTTTATAACATTTAAAGCTGTCCAAAATAAAATGAACTATCTTGAAGTTTAACAAACTTGTTTTCATCGGAAATGTTCGAGCAGAGCTGGAGGCCCACCTGTTCGAGATATTGTAGAGATGAAGAGAGAAATAACACATTCATTGAGAGATTGTACTCAACTTTTTAACTCTGATATGCTCATATTCTATCAGTTTTTTTATTATTATTTTAAAAATTTAGATACCAAAGTATCAACAAGTATTTGTGAATCTCCTTTGATGAATCTAGCTATGGGAGCAAAATGAGTAGAAGACAGAGTTCTCTACAGAACAAAGGGCTCATGAATGTTTTAGGAAACAGATAATTCATCTAAAATTCTTAGTTAATGACATAACTAACATATGAGCACTTGTCAAATTAGATGATATTATCTATAAATTCTATAAGGTCTCGGAATTTAAGAAACATAATTGAATGGAAAGGTTGGGTTTAAGGATAAACCTTAAAGAATGGATAGGATCTGAATTTAGAGGGAATTATTATGGAGACAAAAGATAGGAAGGAGGGACCATGATCTACTATATAGAAATGAGAATATGCGTGCTGTAAGACGGTTTAGGTGAAAGAGACCCATGGCAGTAATAAGGTGTTTGGGGAAGTAAATTTTTACTTTCTAATTTCTCATCACATACCATGGTACATAAGCAAATAAATGTAAAAGAACCCATTCCTGAACTAGTTTACCTCTGCTACCTTTTTTTTTAACTTTATTGAGAAATAATTGACAAATACTAATTATATATATGTAAAGTATACAACTTGGTGTTTTGATATACATAGACATTGTGGAATAATTACCAAGATTAAGATAATTAACACACACATCTCCCCTGCTATCTTGACACAGGATTCAAGGGCTGCCTTGGGTCTTAATATGCAGCAGCCATAACAGCATCAAACCTGCTTTGATGGCAGAAAACATCTCCTGAATGCTGTATAATTTGAAAAGCAGTTGCTTGTCAATCAAATACACTAGTCGTTGCTGAAACTGGGTGTATAGGGGCTGTCTAGTTTTCTATATGCAATAAATAGTTCATAGAAAAGCTTTTTTTGCCTTTGCATGGCATTCCTATTTACAATGGTAACAAGCAACTGTTATCTTTGAAAGTAGGACAGAGAGTGAGAGAGAAAAGGAGGCACTATTATTCAGGCCCGTTCATAATCATTGCTGTCCAAAGAGTGGAAAGGGCATAGAGAAATTGGACAACTTACGGGCGAAGCATTATAATGAATGGAAAACTTAGCAACCAAGAACAGCAGAGGTAATGGAGTGCTTGGCTTCACAACCTCCCCAGGATATACTGAAGTTACGAAGGAGTGTATGTATGATGAAAACAATCAGAGAAAATTGCAGAGCCATCTTTCATGCTGCTTTAATTTAAAAGGCTTTCATCATTTCCAGCTTAAACATCTCTTTTCTCCGTTTTAAATGTAACTACTGAATCTTCTAGTGCTTTCACATTTGTAGTCAGAAAAATTTGGTTTTCATTTTCAGGCCGCAGAAGGAAAGCATTTGTATACTTTCCCTGGTGATTTGAATGAATATTTCTTCTCTCTCTTTCACCCCATTCTAGAGTAATGCCATGGTATTTTAGGTATTGAAAACCAACTAGGATGTCAAACACTTTGAAATAAAGGTTATAAGGAATGTAGGTGTCAGAATACCTCTGATACATACTAAATGGAATAGATATAAACAATGGATGCATTAGGAGGCACTTAGGATGTTATGTACTTAAGACAACTTAAAGAAAATTACTTTGATATCTTTAAAAGGAAAAGAAAATGTGACTGCAAGGCTGTTTGCTATTTATTCTCTTGCTCTGCATCCTCTTGGTGCATTTGCGTGAACTAACCCCATTGCTCCGAATTCTTTCTTCCCTACTTTTCCTTGTCAAAATTCCTACCCTACCTCAAGTCCGGCCACCCTATCTTCATGATTTCTAATCTCACTACTTATTAAACAGAAGACTAGACTAGCTGACATGAATATCGGTTTGTGTCACATAAAAGTCAATCTAAAAAGCCTTTGTTATTAAAAAGAATGACAATGCCAATACCACAAAGATGATCATATTTCTTGACTCTCAGATAGATACATTTATAGTTAAATGTTCATCACATAAAGCTATAGAACTTAGTATAAAATACATTTTTTGCACATGCATGCAAATTCTATTACCTACTTACATTGCGCTTTTTTATTGATTCCCTTATTACTCTTTCTGAAACTCATCATGTTTCCATGTTCCTTAATTGTAGTCTTTAAGAGATAAAAGTGTCGAGAAAACTTGAGCATCTAATGTGTTGAATCTTGGGGACATTGTCCTCAAGTAGATCTGTGCCACTCTTTCATAAATGTTAGGTAGGTACTAGTGAGAGAGACAAGAGACATTCTACTTGTCCACTACTTCACCACTCATGAAGGTCGCCCTCTCACTTTGGAGTGACCTCAACTTCATTTCCTCTTCCCTTTAATGCCACTTCTTCTAGCTATGCTCCAGCCATAGTAGGCTACTTGGGTAAAAAGCCAAATATCAGAAGATGCTCACCCAGAGGAGCTTATAGTATGGTGTTCCAGTCCCTGAAGCTGGCTTCTATCGGAATCTCATGAGGAGCTGGATTGCCTTACGTCTAAACATTCTTCCTATGATTAGAAAATTTCCCACAGATGGAGTTTTGCCAAGACATATACGCTGCTCTGCCAACACAGGAGCAGTCAATTCCAGACACTCATTTTCCCAGCCTCCGTTGCTGCCTTTGCATGGGCACATAACTTACCCTAGGCTCTGAATTATGGTTTTGGAGAAACAGGTAAGAGAGGGGTGTTCAGAGTGCCCCAGGTATCAGTGAGAGGCACAGTGCTAGTGCTGCTGTGATGTACACGGTAAGGTGGCAGGGGCAGCAGTTCTGTGCTGTGGTTTGGGGTATTTTCAAAGGGACCCTCTGAGCTGTGATGCCATGAGTATACAGTGTAGTTTTTTAACCAGTTTTTTTAGATATAATTTATGTGCCATAATATTCACCCTTTTAAGCACACAATTCAATGACTTTTTGAAAGTTTACAAAGATGTGCATCAGTCACCACAATCCAGTTTTAGAACATTTTCATCACCTGAAAAAATATCTTTTATGTCTGTTTATAGTTAATCCTACTTCTAAACCCAAGCCATAGGAAACTATTAATTTCCTTTCTTCATAGATTATAGATTTGCCTCTTCTGGATATTTCACATAAATTCAATCATGTAAGCTGTGGTCTTTTGCATCTGACTTTTTTACACTGACATAACATGCATCCTTATGTAGTGTGTATCAGTACTATGGTTCTTCACGTTAAGTGGCATTCTTTTGTGTGGCTTTCTGTTTATTCTTATAAGAGTTTTTGGGTACTTGGGTTGTTTTCACTTTTTGGCTCCTATGAATAATGCTGCCTTTACACAAGCTTTTTTCAAATAACTTTCTTCTTAATGGCTCTGGAGTAGATTTTACTCCTTGCAACAAAGACTCCTGATAGATATGTGGAGCCTTTCAGAATTGTAATTCCCTAGGACCGACTTCAACCACTCAGGCAAAATCTTCATATCTGGGCCTCAGGATTCTTCTAACTGGCTACCTGTCTGCAGTAAGTATGACATAACTGAGAAACAGCGTTTGAGAATCACTGGCTTAGGAGAGAACACTTGTGTTCTCTGTGCCTGTGATTATACTTTTTCGTTCTCTTAGAATGTCTTTCCCATCCCACAATATCCTCCTCTAAAAAGTTCACCAACTTAAATATTCATTTTTTAATACAAATTTAACATATTCCCTTAATTTGAAATAAATATTCCTTCCTTTGTGTTCCCATACCAATTTCTGTCTTATTTATTAAAGCTTGCCTTATTTAACTATTTTTGCCTCAAATTTGATCTTTTCTCTCTTTATTATTGAAACCTAAAAACTTCAAGATAAGGAATGCTCCCCAGAATTATTTTCTTCTTTAAAAGTATTATAAACTCAATTTCTACCTCTGTGCTTGCTAACCTCAACTTCTTTAATCATTTGTTGTACTTCTGTCTGCTCTATTTGATTTTAGGCTCCTTGAAGAAGAAAGTCATGTCTGCCTTAGTAAGCAGCAGAATCTTCTTGTATCCCTCTGAATTATGTCTTATTATTTAGTAGGTCCATACATTCATATTGTCAGCTGCTCCACGCTGGTGATATTGAGGCAATTGATGTGTGATAATCACTTTGAGAAACATTAGCTTCAACAGAATGCTTGAGTCAAAAATGTAGTTTCTGTGCTATCACATTCTCCCATACAGGCCACCTCTGTTTTAGTTTTTCTTTTAAAATCATTCAGTCTGCTTTTATCTTGGGTACGTCTCTGTCTAAGTTCCCTGGAGATATGAAGAACCAAGGTCTTTCTTAAGTTTCTAACCCAGTGTTTCAAGTCCCTACACTATAAATGCAGCCACCTGTCTTGGACTACCTTGCTGGGCTCCAGGCATGGGCTCCGGTTGGCCCACTTCTTGCTTCTGAGCATTCAGAACCTGAGGTTCTTTCTCTTTACTCTTTCCTCACCTCACTATGGCTGCTCTTTTATCAGGCTATTAAATAAGCTCTCCAGCTTCAGTTTTGCTCATCAGGGATTCTGTTCATTCTGAACTTTCTTCTGAGTCATCATGGGTCACATTTTACCATATGGAACCAGCATGAAACAGGAAAGATTCAGGATCTAAACCAGAGCTGAGCACCATGGTGAAGTTAACATTTGGAAAACGAATCTAGCTTCAGTACTTGTCTCTAGAGGCACAGCTATATGGGCCAAGCGCCAAGTCCAAGGCAGAACTGTATCACAGTCCTTGTTTCAGTACCGGCTGGCACCAGTGCTTTCAACTAGGTATATCATTCAGCCAAGAATCAGACTGGCTGCTAGCGGTAAGTTTGAAAATTTTCCAAAGAAAGCAGAACTTCAAAAACCTGGGCTGATAAGAGGGGCAGAGCTATAGACCAGCCATGCCAAAGAAAGACAGTGGGGCTCACTGATGTTAAAGTAGACTTTCCGGGAAAGTTCTGGTCCTAGAAAAGAGTCAGACTGGTAGAACATCCATTTAGAACTGAAGATGAGAGCAAGTCTGTGGAAGTAGCCAAAACCAGATACAGAAGAGAGGGAGAGAGAACTTAAGGATCTAATATAATCAGAGAGTCATGGAATGGACATTTTAGGTGATAATAATGAGCCATCAGATTCTCCAACTTGAAGAAGGCCTTAATACCTTATATTTTTGAGAGGGAGAATGAGGCTGTTAAATTAATGTTCTTACTCAATTAGAAATGGCCTTGAAATTGGGAATCTAAAAACATAATTGGAGGGTATATTTCTGTTGGATCACCTAGATTATGCTGTTAGGAACCAATGACAAGATTTCAGTACCTTAAAATCACAAAGATTTATTGTAATTCACACTACAAATCTATTGCACTTTGAAGCGGGGCTGATAACCTTGCACTCTTAGGAACCCAGGCTGATGGAACAGGTCACTGTTCCAGAGGGAGGGAGACTCCTGGAAGGTCTTAAATCAGCTATGAATGGCCCAGCCTAGAATGTATACCTGACTCTTCTGTTCATGACTCATTGGCCAGAACTGGTTACATGGCCTCGACCAACCACATGGAAACCAGAACTTACCCAGAAGGTGTAGAACCAGAAATATTTGGTGAACAACATTATTGATTATCTATATCTTTCAGTTTTAAAAATTATCTGTAGATGTTTTTAAATGATGAGTATAAAACAAAGTTCAAATACAAACACAGGTAGAGTTTTATGATGCATCTCTTTTATCAGTCCTGTCAATGTAACTATGTAAAGCCTCATTGCACAATGGTATCCAAAGCTCACATGTGAGGTTGCTCTATCCCTTTCCTACTCCTGTTCTATATTGCTGGGCTCTGGTCTGTCTGAAAATACCCCAAGAGGACAGAAGAAGCTACTGACAACTACTTAATTTCCTGATCTCATCGACTTACATTTAGGTCCTAGAACACAGCGATCCTCCTTTTTCTTTTTCTTTCTCTCCCCTCTTTCCTTTCCTGCCCCCTCTCCCCCTTAACCACTACCATATAATACCATACTGTATAGTACCATATGATACCATATCTCACTAAGTATCAATTTTCTGTGGACTTCGCCTCAAGAATATTTTTTCCCGAAAAATAAAAATTCATCTGTATTTAATCATAATTAATCTATGTTAGCTACGCCCATGCTAGACATTACCAAATTTAACCCTGTTTGGGGTTATGTACTATGCAGATACATAGAAAGCCCAGAATTAAAAGAATCATCTTATTTGAAATTCTCCCAGTTCTCACACATAGAAAAATACCGTAAAACCATTCTATTTTAAAGAAGACTTTGGGAGGACATATTAATAGCAAAACAAATCAAATGAATTGTATTTTTTTTAATCACCATAATAGTCTACATTATTTATTTGTAGTTAAAATTTGACTTGCTACAAAACTTTCCACTTGGATGTAGAATTTTAGTCCATCATATAACTAAAAGAGATAGGAAAATGAGCCCAACATTAGTTAAATCCAGGGGCTGTTTGCTGTCTGAATGTCAAGTAAAATAAAATATCACTCACTTAGGTATTGTAACCTTAAATTTTCATGAGATTAGAAATATGCAAATGAACTGCTGCACTTCACAGATAAAAACCTGGGGGAAAATCTGCAACACTAATGTTCAGAAACAAACAAGACAAAAGAGAGACTTTTGCACGTTCTATAAATGCCTAGTAAGTATATGTTTTGTGAAAGGTGAATTCTTCTCATCTTCAGTTTCATAAGGAAGCAAGGGTACATCTATTTGGTAGAAGTTTTGTTTCCTTCCACACTTATTTGTGTCATGCACAGAAAATGAGGAAGCTGGTCTTGATCTGCCATCATAACTTATACGTGAATAAACTGGTTTGGCATTTTAAAACATTAAAGTAAGAGTGGCATGGACTAAAATGTTTCTAACATTACATCATGGGTCACCTATGTGTTTTGTGTTTTCTTCTGCTTTGAATGAAGTAAATTTAGAGAAAACTTGTTTTGTTTTTTTTTTATCCATGGGCTAATAATCAATGGTATGCTTTCTGTTATTACACAATTATATCAATAACTGATAATAATTATGTAAAGTAGTTAATTATTTTCATGATCACTTCAAAATAAGCATTCTAAGAAACTGTTCTCACTCTCTTAAAATGCATAAAATTCTAATTTTATAAACCATCAACAAAACCATTTTTTTCTCTCAACTCTGAGAAGTACACCTGTTTGTCTTTGCCCTCTGAGTAGCTGCGTTAACTTGGTCATTCCACATTCTTCAAATTGACAGGGACCAGAGAGAAAGCCAGCTGGGAGCCTGACTAAGAGGTGTGTACCTGGAAACTAATTAAGTTTGATTTATTTCTTTTGGCAGCATTTTGCATTTCTCTTCTGATGTTTTATTTAAAACTTGATTACTTAAATAGCAATAAATAAGCAACTAAGCTGATAATTATATTGAATTTCATCTGTCAGCAGTAGGATGCATGGTATCTGACACACTGAACCATCACTCGTCTATTCTTTACATGTCATTTAAATTTACTTCGGTCCTCAGATTTAAAAGATTTCTGTTTTTTAAATCAGAGAAACAAGTTAGTTACCTTTTCTTCCTTTGAATTATTGTTTCAAACCCACATCTACCATTAAGACTTCTGCAATTACTTAATCCAAATGAGATTTTTTTCTCTACCATAAACCTCAATACTGAGTTTACAGTGTTCCTGTAACACTTATCACACATAGCTTGATATGACTACTACTTGAGTAATACTTGGACATTGTTCAGTGGAGTCAAAGTAAGATCCCACCCAAGCAACCTCCATTAATAGTTATGTGATAACTAGCCTTGATTCCCTTATATGTAAATAGGAAAATTAACTTCCAGGATTATTGTGGCATCTAACCTTGACAAAGTATATAACAGGGCTGCCTAACTCACAGATGTTAGTGCAGAAGTGGCACTTGCATTCTTAGAAGTGAAATGATCATCCTGCACATAACCTGTGCCCTCTGAGAAGACTGATGCTGAAAACTTTGTTTAATGAGTATATATATATATATATGATTGAATTAATTGACTAATTCCACAATGAAAGAAATAGAAGTTCTTAAGGAGGGGTGCAGAGAGGAAAGCAGTGACTAAAAACAGTAGGAGGAGAAAAAAGGAGAAAAGCAAAGACCAGGAATCAGGGAAGGTCCTGACTCCCACATCGGTAGATACTATCGCTCACTTTTCCCATTCCTCTCCCTTCCTTCAGGCCTACTTGCCTTTCTTCAGATGCTGCAGACTCTTTACTCAGCATCACAGTGATCACTTCTTCTAATATGTTCTGAGTTCTTACACTAGATTATTTCATTCTACTCTCTCAATATAATAAACCAATGAAGAAGGCTGATGGGTGAGGTTGTGTCTCCACTTGACACGATGCCATGGGACTGGGCTTCTAGGACCCCTTAGTGTATCTTAGCTGTGCTTGCTTCTTGTAATGACCTACTGCCAGCACCACATAAGAGATGTTCCAAACCTTGTCACCATTTTCAAACCAGCCAGGCCAACAGCTATGTGATTAGCATTTCCTCCAGCTCTGGAGAGTGTTTCATCTGGCCAGTCACAGAGCTCTACTCTCCTGCCCTGGCCCGCTGTGTTCTTAGAGGCTCATCTGAGTTCTTGAGACTATTTCCTATAGCAACAGCAAAACCTGAGTTCAAATCTTTAATTTGTCTCTTATTTGCTGGGTAAATTTTGTTAAATACATAATTCCTCTGAACTTCTAATTCCTCATATATAAAGGAGATGATAAATCCTATCATCGAGGGTTATTGAATGGATTCAGTTTGATAGTTTACATAAAGCACTGACATATAGAACGAGGTCTGAGCTTTTTTGAAGGTCTCTTGCCTTAGGGATACCTGTTAAAAATTGCAGACCCTTGAGCCTCACTCTATGGGTACTGAGTTAGAATTTCTAAGTCTGGGAACTTGGACATCTGAGAAGTTATTGGACACTTTAGTACAGCGGTCTCCAAGCTTTTGGGCACCAGGGACAGGGACCGGTGCTCCTATGAGAATCTAATGGCTGATGATGTGAAGTAGAGCTGAGGTGGTGATGCTAGCACTAGAAAGCGGCTGCAAATAACAGATGAAGCTTCACTAGCTTGCTTGCTGCTCACCTCATGCTGTGTGGTCTGGTTCCTTAACAGGCCACAACTGGTATCGGTCCAAGGCCCCAGGGGTTGGGGACCCCTGCTTTAATGAATCTCAGCCACACCAAAGATTCATTGAAGAACTACTCCCACTCTCTTTCTCTGGGCCAAAACCTTCCCCAGCAATTACAGCAAATGCACCTTTATTGATTGAATTGCATCCCCCTCCCCCAAATTCATATGTGAAAGTCCTTACTTCAATGCTAGTATAGCCTTTAAAGAGATAATTAAGGTTAAGTTAGGTCATATGCAGGAAGCCTTAATCCAATCTTATGGTGTCCATATAAGAAGAAGAAATTTAGACACACAAAATGACACCATGGTTGTATGTGCACAAATGAAAGGCCATGTGAGGACACAAACAGGAGGCAGCCATCTGAAAGCCAAGGAGAGAACCTTAGCAAAAAAATAAATGTGAGGATACTTTGATTTTGGACTTCTGCCTTCAAGAACTATGAGAAAATAAAATTTCTGTTGTTTAAGCCGCCCAGTCTGTGGTATTTTTTATGGCAGCCTTAGCAAATTGATATAGGCACTGGTTAAGCAAATACAAACCTAACTTTTAGGAAGATGAGAGTGTAGTGTAAGAAAAGGTCCAGCCACATGCAAAATTCACAATGAAGCAAGGCAGAACGTGGTGGGTACCAGAGGAACACCTGTGGCAGGAAGTAAGGTGGAGGCTTTTGTCTATGATGAACTATGAATATAGTTCATCTCTTTATCAGTTCTTTGAATGAAAATAGGAAAACCTCACATACTTCTTCCAGGTCATTTAATGAAAACTCTGACCTTACCTGCAGGGAGGGGATTAGGATATGATCAAAACTTGGGGAAAATCTAGTCCTGAGCCAAAAGCTCACTGAGGAAAACTCATCTTTCAGGTTGAGAACAGTAGGAAGGTAGTACTGGTCATATGTTTACTTGAAATTTACCCAGTTCTCACCCATACAAGTCAAAGGAGGCCACTCATGAGACTAGAGCACCAGGTAGCATCATCAAAATCAATGAAAACCATGGATTTTATGTTGGTCCTCTATTATTATCAGCAGGAATGTGCTTAGAAAGCAAAAGCAGTGTCTAGCGCAGAGGCCAGCAAAATTTAGACTATGGGCCATACTGGGATGAGTGCCTGCTTTTTAAGTAAAGTAAAATTTGAACACAGACACACTCATTTGTTCATGTATTACCTATGTCTTCTCTCATGCTACATTAGCAGAATTGAGGAGCTGTAGCAGAGACTATATAAACACAGAATCTAAAATATTTTCTATTAATCCTTTACAGAAAGAGTTTGGTAGCCCCTCATCTAGAGTAAATTCTTCCAGCTATATGAAAAATTGTATGTCATCAGCAGTCGGATGAAAGAAGATATGCACCGGACAAAAGAGAAAGTTGCTCTTCTAAGCCCTGAATTTCCAATGACAAGCTAGAGGTGATGACAAAGAGCATGAATGTACCTTGGAGTTCTCCTTTGCCAATAGAACTCACCTATACCTATTATCCCTGCCAGCGCCCAACCATTGGATCACTGTTTCATATTAGAAATAGATTTAAATGACCACGAAACCCGGAAGGATCACTTCCCACTTCATGCTTTCCCCTTTAATTTCCTAATTTCAGTCCAATCCTGCAGGACTGCCTAGACTCCCAGGCGCCGCCTTCCTGGCTCAGGGTCATTCAGCTGCTCCTGGCTCCATTTCTAACCACTGACCTGTGTCGTTTAGTTCAGTTGCTGACAGAAATCCTATTATTGCAGTGCCACTTTCCACTGTGGTCTCTAGATGCAGGCATACAGCTTTGCAATGATGGTTAACACAGGGGCTGAATAGTCATGCTTGCTCAACAATGGGAAACTCAGTTGGAAAGAGAAGCTTTTACATGGTACCACCACTCCAGGCCAGACTCTGGGCATGTTTTTTGGCTTTTTCTTTTTGTTTTTTTTCATTTCTTTCTGACAATCACTGCACATCTTCTGTGACCAGAAGGGGAAACTTGGGGCATAAGAATCACTCTTGGCAGCCAACAGGTTACCCTGTATTTTGCATCAGCAGTGAACTTTTGTGATGTAAAATGTGAGAGACCTTTCTAAGAGTCAACTCCTAAAAACAGGTCTTTTTCACCAATACACTAGCTAATGGTTATTGACTGAATGACTAGATAACAGAAACACACAATAAAAAATATAAAAAAGGATAAAAAAGGAAAAAGCACTTCGAAAAGTGTCTTGAGATTGCACAGATTTAAAAACATACCTGAAGGTAGAGTTAATGCATCACACTGAGATCAAATAGACCTTCTGCCTAAGGGCACAGATCCTAAATCAGGTCCCTCACCTGACTCTTACAATACCCTCTGGCTCTGTAGAACATCACTTTCTAGAGCACAGTGACACCCAATTGTATCCTGCCCCCTTGGTCAAAGACTAACCACTTACTCAGTTTATCAAATGTCTGAGATAGTGCAAAGGTCAAACAAGACACTTAGGCCTCATTTCCAGGTCCTTAGGCTTGAACCCTAATTCAAACACACTACCACTTATTTCAGTAAAGTCAAACCAGCCACCTCATGTGAGTGAGGGTCAGTATTGGCCTGTGTTAAGGCTGTGTGTGTTTGTGCATAAAACCCCATGATAAACATAATGATTACAACAATGACAACAATGATGATAACTAGCATTTATTGACCATTGCTTCTGTGATAAACACAATGCTAAGGGTGTTACCTGTACCACCTAGTGTAATACTCACAACCTCTCTTTAAGGCAAGTGTTATTAATAACTCCCAAATTATGGAGTGGTAGCTGAGGCCACCAGAATGTTATAGCTCTGTGTACTTTTCTCTAAGTCTTCCTTTCCAAGGCCTTCCTTTGTAAATATTCTAAGCCTCCAGTCTTTCTTGTTCATCTCTATGCAGTTGGCCCTCATGTCTTCATTTCTAATTCCCTTACTTAAAACGACAGAGGTGACGTGCAGAAGATGAGATTTTCTAATGATGCCTTAACATCTCGCAAAAATTCAAATCTGTATTTCTTCACATCTCTATTTACATTCCAAACGTACCCTAGTGCATCCAGTGAGAAGTCCATCATATAACTCCAACTTTGTGATTAATAATAACTCTGGAAGGATTAAAGCATAGCTGTCTGAGGAACCTAGAAATGCTTTTCCACAGGAACTCTGATAAAATGGAATAAGGAAATTGCTGTGTCAATGCAGGCTTCATATCATGTATACATACTAAAGATAAATGTATTAGAATTTGGGAGTATTAGGATTCTGAAGTATCCAGATTTTTAGTAGTATACTCTAACAGTAAATTACATGGGCTTTCATTTAAGGCATGACCAGGTGGAGGCCTGCCTCTGTACTGCTTACCACCTGGTGGCCTTGGGTAAGCCCTTTATTCTTCTTGTCTCAGGTTTTCTATCTGTAAAACAAGAAGTTTTGATTGTGAAGTTTTCATGTGATAACATAAGTAAGAGTCTTAACACAAGGCCCAGCCTACAATAAATAGGCACTCACTTAACTACAGTCATTAATTCAGCCAGAGTTATTATGCTTCATATTTATAATATACTCTAACACTACTTATTTGTTTTGTGTTTTCTAAAATGTAATGTATTTATGCACAGACTCCTGGTTTAACCAGATAAGATTTTGTTGAGCTTTGTTTTTGAACATAGTTCTAAAATATCTTCGGTGTTTTTCTGCTTTAGTGGGTTCAGTACATAATTGAATCTTTCTTTTATCATTGAGTTTCTCACAGGACTCTAGAGACATTTGTTTGAGTTTCATTTCTTATTGCTGTGCACTGGAGAAGAAGATTGCATAGGAGATTAGGTTTGTATCTTCCAATCTAATACAAAATTATTAAATTTTATATTTCTAGTTAAAGCCTGAAAATGGATTTGTTCTCATTTGAACTAATTCAGTCGGCATTTCAGGAGTTCTTTATATGTCTTAAGGCTATCCTGGTGCTATAATTGGTAAAAATAATAATAAAAATAAATATACCCAATTTCTGTCTGTTAGAAATGCCTGATACATTTTCCTTCGAATAGTAAGGAAAGTGTGCATTTACAACAAACCATTGACTTGGGAGGGAAAAAAATTATCCTATCCTTTATCAGCACATTAAAATCCATAAGGACATAAGGATCCTGTGGATTACCTCTGCAGACCAAGGAATGTAATTTGTTAGAGCAGTGGTTCTCAAGCTTCAATGTGCATCAGAATTACCTAGAGGGCTTGTTAAAAAACATATTTCTGGAAGTTACTCCCAGATTTCTGATTTACTAGGGTAGGGTAAGACTTTGTATCCCTAACAGATTCTCGGATATGTTAAAAACACTGGTCTAGCAACCACATTTTGAGAATATCAACATTCTCTGAAACATTCTCAGCTCTGCAGGGTATATTTTTCACAAGAGCTAACTCTTTAACAACCAATTAGGTATTTGTTTATAAGAAATGGCTTTTTCATTTCCTCGTAAATCTGAGCACTCCCTGAGACTCATTCTTCATATCATTTTCTTTTCCTCTCTTGCTGAGGGGCCTCCAGTCTTTCTTGTTCATCTCTATGCAGTTGGCCCTCATGTCTTCATTTCTAATTCCCTCATCTCCCTTGAGATCTAGACTCAGAACTCCATATGTTCTTATTCAACAAGAATTCGTGGAATAAATTAATAAATTAATGAATAAATAAATGGATGAGTGGATATGCAATGCCTCGAGAGCTAACCAAAGAACTAGATTGCTTCGAATCGAAGTTCTCTTGGCTCTAAATTCCTGTTGTTAATCAAAATTAACTATAGAAATATATACTTTATAATTCTATGATATTGAATGGAAATAAGAATATGAGAAAAGAGATGAGGCAGCATGAAATTGATCTGCAATTGCTGGAAGATTTAGGAAACAAGCGGATCTATGACACTGAAAATTTGCCACAATGGGATATGGGTGAGCTGTCTCTATGCCTTTTCCTAACAATTATCTTGACTCCGAACAGTAGCTGCAGTTTATATGAACCACTTACTTTAAAACATGCTTTTTCTAACTAATGTTACTTGCTGGAAGAATGACAGAGATTAACACTATCGATTAAAATTTAATAAATGTGGGTTTGATAGTTCCTATCACATGCCCATTAAATTTGCTTCTTTACAGAAAGATTCAAATGTGAAAAATATGCATGTTAGAATCTATAAAATAGGGTATTAGCTCCACAATGATGGTAATGGTAATAAAAAAAAAAATGCCTCTTTAAATCTCTTCTTTTTGCCTCAGAGTTGTATTAACTTTTCTGGCCTCAGTCAAAATACAGTTTTTAGAGACCTTGATTGCTTTGATATTCTAAAGAACATTACCAGGTTTACTATATTGATGATGCCATGCAATTATGAACCAGGTGAACAGGAATTGATATGTATATTAGATTTCCTACTAAATATATGTATTTCAGAGAATAGAAGAAAAATAGCCAAAAATACCCAGAGCACCTACAGCCATATCAGGGAAGTTTTTAGAAATGCAGTTGTCTTAGGTCATTCTATGCTACCTCTTCCAAGGTAAAGGGTGGGACCCCTTCCACTTTCAGATATGGATGTAACATCATACTCTGGAGTATGATATCTACCTTTCTAAGCAGCCTCCAAGGCAAGACTGCACAATATAGAAGTGTGGGAGCATTAGAACCCCATGGGGTGAACTTTAACTAATGAGAAATGGGGGGTCAGAAGGAGCTGAGCAGGTAAATTCTCCCTCTTTTGTCTCCAATGTTACATCTCAGAGTTGTGATTTTTCTGAAGAGCTGTCAAAGAAGATAAGCATGCTAAATAGAAAAGGGCAACTGAGACTCCTGCTGGTCTTTTTTTATTCAAAGCTCATCAGTGAAACAGTGGCCTCACACTGTGATGTACTGTGTCTCCCCTGACCTCAATTTCCTTTTCCCTAACCCCACATCCTGAACTGGCATCTTCTAAATAAATTGTTAGCACCTTAATCCTTGTCTCAGTTTCTTAATTCTAGGAGACCCAGCTAAACTACTGATCATGTAAGGTTTTTACCAGAATTGTAAGGATGGTTCAACATCAGTAATTTATCAAATTTACTAAAGTAATCATAAAAGAGAAAAATCTCATGATTATCTCAAAAGAATGATTTTATGAAGTTTAATACCTACATTTTTAAAAAATGTGAGTTTTTTAGAAATAGATAATAATTTCTTAACCTGATAAAAAATTATATATAAAATCTAGAGTAAACATCACTCTTAAAAGGGAAACCTTGAATGTATGCCATTTAAAATCAGGAAAAATGCTAGAAAAAAGTCTATCCATGAGTGGTGAACACACAATGCAATATATATATATATACCTTACTGTTCAATTGTACACCTGAGACTTACTGGATTTTGTTAACCAATATCACCACGATAAAAACAAAAATAAATAAAATCAGGAAAAATGCAATAATACCCACCATTTATGTGTAATATTATTGCTAGCACTATTATTGATAGTATTTAACCTAGTTCAAGAGGTTGGGACTAATGCCATAAAACAAAACTAAAATAAAAGCAAAACAGGGAGAGAGCAAGAGAGAAACAAGAGGGTAAGAAAGAGAGATGTTAGAATTATTTATTGATGATATAATCATTTCCAGAGAACAATTATTAGACATACCATTAGAACCAATAGAATTGTTCTCCAAGGTTGCCAAACAAACTTAATTTACAAAAATAGTGTTCTCTAGTGCAATAACCAACTATGATAGCAAAAAAAAAAAGTACATAGTAGTGACTTAGTGCATAAGACCTTAATAACAAAAACAAGTGATAAAAATATAAAAGGAAAATATGAATAAATAGAAGTTGCACCATGTTAATGAATGAGATGACAATCTTTTAAACTTGTCAATTTACCCCTCAATCAAACTATAACTCGATGTATATGGAAGAATATAAGGTCCACAAACAACAAAGGCAGGAAATTAATATTGCTGGATATTAAGACATAAAGTCATAATAACAGAAACCAAATAGTACTTGTCCAAGAACAGGGAAACAGAACAAAGGAAGAGAATAAAGAACCCAGAAATTGACCTGTGTTGTTCAAAACTGAGATATGTGATAAAGCTGGAATCACAAATCAATGAGGAAAAGGTAGATTATTTAGTAAATGAGTCTGTTTCACAGAGCAGAATATCTATAAAATAACAGTGTAAAACTAAAGTTATGAAATTAATTCTAAAAACATTATTGGGTCTAGGAGTGAGAAATGGCTTCAAAACAAACAAAACTAGAAGGTAAATTTTTATATTTCTATGAACATTTTACAGCTACAGACAAAATTAATGGAAATATGCAGATTAGAAGAAGATATTTGCAGTCTCTAAAACTGACAAAAAGGAGTATTATCTAGAACTATACTGTCTAATACGTAGTCACTAGCTACATACGGCTATTTAAATTTGAATTTAGATAAGTTAAATAGGATTACATTGCCTCAGTTGCACTGACCACATTCTAAATGCTCCCTAGTCACATGAGGCTAGTGGCAATCATAGTTAATGGGGCAAATAGGGAACACTTCCGTTGTCATGGGAAGTTCTATTGAACAGGCTGATCTAGAATATACCAAAAAACTCAAATTAAACAAGCAGTTCATGGAGAAATCTAAATGGCTAGCAGTATTTGAACATATGCTCAATCTCAGTGGAAATGAGAAAGAAGAAAACTAAAAAAAGATACCAATTTAGACACAATAGACCAACAAAAATTTGAAAATAGGATAACAGAAAATTTTGGTTAACATTTGAAGAAATAAAGAGCTTCATGCAGTGCTGGTGAAAGTATAGACTAGCACAAGCTTCATGGAAAGCAGTTAGCAATCCTAAGTAAAATTAAGACTATCGACGTCCCAGCCCTTACATACCTAGTTGTATATACAAGAGAAATTCTCATGCAGGCTGATAAGATACGAATCATCATGGTCCTGGATACTCCATTTCTTGCTTTTAGCTGGGTCAGCAGGTCTGAATACTACAGCAGAAGAGCGTGATTTTGGTTCTAGAAGTTCTGTTCCTGTAGCAAGATACTACTCTTAGACATTACTTGCCCTCAACTCTATCAATAGAGTATTAAAGAGATGGATCTTTCTCTGGAAAGCTGGCCATGTTGCATATAGACTGCCTGTGCAAGACCTAAGCTATAGGGCAATGAGAGTCCAGGGGACAATGTACTCTCTACTTACATACTTGGCGAGGGTTTCCCAAATAAACTTCATATGATACCTGCTGTATGTGCCTGTGTGTGACTCTTTTCAATGAACTAAGTCTGCATGGAGATCTGTGAGAAGACTTTTTTGTGTGTGTTTTCAGGGTGGTGGAAGCAATACCAGTGCTTATTACTAGGGAAATGGATAAGCAAAATGAGGTAGAGTCAGAAGCAAGAAACTATCTGTCCTTATTGCTCAGCCATGGGTCTTAAAAATAGTGTTGAATCAAAGCAGTAAGAGACAAAATAAGTTCTATAGCTCACAACATTACATACAGTAAACCCATATACATATTCTGTAATATATGCATATTAAGAAATATATATCAAAACATTTTTAGTAAGTAGAGTAGGAAAACCAGATTATAGTCTAAAGATGAAAAGAAAAATAAATCAAAATTTTAAAAAGATGCTTTGCAAAAAAAAAGGTGCTTTACATGGACTTATGATTCTAATGACATGATAATATGAGGAATATGAAAGACTCAACTGTTTGTTCATGAGGTATCCAAAAAACATAGCATAGCAAATAATTACTTTTTATAATGACAATAATAATTAGTAAAGGAATCAAGTGAGTGATATAGGGGTTAATCAAAGAAAATTCTGAGGTTCCAATACTGCGAGTAACTGAGAAAAGTAACACTGTTCACAGTGATAGGGAAATTGGTAAGTGGAGACGATTTGAGTGAAAAAGTCATTTCTGTTTTATACGCACTGTATTTGAGGTACTGGTACAATACCCTCAGGGAAATGGAAACACAATTTTTATTAAAAAAGAATTATACTTTTGAAACTATGCAAATGGAGAATTTCATAAACTCCAGATTGTTGAAGTTGCTGTGCTATTGATAAAGATCGCTATAAAAAGAAAATGAGCTAAAGCAAAATGACTACTAGATGAGAAGCAGAGGTAGGAGTTCAGATGAAAAGGAAGCTGCATGAGATACCCAAGGGGGAAAGGATATTAAAACAGGAACACGAAGCTATATAGATCTTCCAAAGTAAAGCATATAGATGTCATGTTTTATATATAATACATATAATATGTCTTCTCCCTTCCATTTGAGGGAGCCAAACAGCCTTTTAAGTATTAAGATTCCTATGGAATAACATTTTCCAGAGTATGTTCTTTCTATAAGTCTTAAGGCTCATGAATCTTTTAACTTGTGATGCAATATTTTTAGACATACACTCTTAGGGCTGCTCCTCTGTCCCTCACATTTGGAAAGAGATACAATGCTAGATGTCAGATCTACAGATCCTCCCAGACCTACAGCACTAAGGCAGGGCTGTAGAATTTTTTTAAAGCCCAACTTCCAATAGTTAGTATGTATTTATCTAGTCAGAGTAAGGTGGATCTTTTTCTACCACATGCCTGGTTTGCTCTTAGTAAATCTGAGCCACCACCTCCAGTCTGCACTGCTACTAGGATTTTGGATTTTTCCTCCTCTTTTTGGAGAATTCTACTTATGCATACATGCTTTCAGGATATAATGTACCATCAAAAGTCTTACCATGTATTTCTGAATAAATATAAAGGACACCAATGTGTATCGGTAACATCAAAAGCAGTCATCAAGTTCTTTGATTGTCGTGAGCTTTAGGTCCATGGTCAGGATATGGATAGGGAATGATGAAAGTATATTTTACCTTTTTCCAGGCCAGCAGATATCCTGCTTCTCTAGCCCCCCAAAATCAAGTGAACATTAGTATTTATATTTACAAAGCCAACTCTAACAACCTTGGACTTATGGGAAATTATTCCTGAATCCTTCCATTACTGCTATTTTAAGGTTTGGGGTATAGTATTGTGAGCTTTTAGAAAAGTTATGCATTTTATGCATGTGCATTTCAACAGAAAGTTGGGAGATGCTGTAACAAGAGCTGCCAAGCAGGCACTATTTTAAACCAGAATCCAGTGTTAAGAAGCGTGGTCCTTGAGCTCAGTGGAGTTGCCAATTTTGGAATCATCAGCACAGACAGTACTTTTAGTATTGTGGTAGACAGAGTTCCAAGATCACCCTGTGATTATCTTCTGTGGGCCTGATTTAATCAGTTAAGTCCTCTAAAAAGAAATCTAGAGAAGAAGTACGCAAAGCAGCACAGACTCCGTTTCTCCTACTAGCTCTGAAGTGCCACAAGTCTTATAGCTACAAGAAAATGCATTCTGTCAACAACATGAGAGAGATTGGAAGAGACTCCAAGAGTCAGATGACTCTGCAGCTCTGGCTGCCAATTTGATTTCAGCCTTGTGAGACCTTAAGCAGAGGACCCAGCTATGCTGTGACCAGATTCCAGCCCCATGGAAACTGTGATAATAATAGGTGTTGTTTTAAGCCTCTAAAATTGTGGTTATTTGTTACATAGCAATAGAAAACTAATATAAGCATTGTGGATGTGTCACCTGCCTGGGGGAGCCAGTAGGTAGGAGATAGGAACAGAGAACAGTACCTCAGAAAAACACTCACAGTTAAGGGAGGAGGCATAGTTAACAGAGCTGGTATCATCTTTATAAAAGAAGATCAAGAACGATATCATAGAATTGAGGAGGGAAAAATAAAACAAGGATGAAAGGTGGTTAAGTTCAAAATGCTTCAGATATTAAGGTAAATGCAAAGTCAAACTGAAAATGGCATTAAAAGAAAGGTCACTGATACTTCACAGAGTCCAAAGGCTTTAATTGCCAATTCACAGGTAAAAAGAATCACACCATCTGCAACTCTGAGGTGGATCAACATCAGTGGCCTGAAATATAGAGTAACAAAGTCGTAAGGCACAAAAGGCTACTCCCAGAGCCAACTTTACTTCGCTTTAAGAAACAATATATGCCAGACTATAACACACAAATTGTGGGCAACCCACCATAGTTCAAAAGTGCAATGTCCGATGTATAAAAATCCCTCCACATTCAGGACTCACATGAGCATGAGAGAAAAGGCTGAGTGGCTATGGACTACCTTCCTCTGGGGCCTTTGCAGCCTTCCTACGTCACCACTCATGTACCTCCTTCAGCTGCATCCTACTAGCACATGGTCTCTGGGGCAGCTGAACATCATCAACATCAGTTACTGATTACTCAATAAACTATACTGACAGTGAAGTAAAGTTGTTTGTCCATTGCATAGTAACCTTGAAGATGTTCTCATTTATTTTAAATCTGGTATACTCCTGTAAAATCTTAGAGTTAATGTTGCAAGAAAGATTCAACTGAGGGGAAACCCTCAGGCTAGAGGAAATGTGACAAGTCAGCCTTTCCTTCTGCCATTCTCAACAGAGACACTCATTGTCATAACTAAGTACCTGGATGCTTTCTCTAGAAACTGCACTCCACCCACACTCCAGTATGTTTTTCCACTGTCGTTTATTTTATATCAGCATCATGCTCCATCTCCCTGACTTCTCCTACCTCCGTAATTTCAGCTGGGTAACTGCTCTGATCAGGTAAGTCCACCTTTATTTCTAAGACTTTCTCTTGTAGCATACCATCTCGCACGGCCTGGACTTATATTAGCCAGTGTCTCCAGTTCAATCCCGCAATCATTTATTTATTCTGTCCCAATGTAGAGCACTGCTTTCCAGCCTCCAGAAAGTAGTCAAGATGGTAAAACTAATAGGAACTCTGATGAACAACCATATTGCAAATGCAAGGAAATGATATTACTATGGCTAAAAATTGCAAACTTCGCAAAACAACTCACCCAGTACTGGATATGCGTGGACCTTTCATGAAAAAGCAACAAGAGTACTTCAATCTCATTTTACAGCCATGTATTGTAAGTGACATACACTGTTGGAGACGGTTCTGGTAGGTGGCAAGATGACATTATTTTTTAACTATATTCTGGAGGGCAGATTCTTGGCTAATCCCAAAAGCTAAGATAAGAAACCATAGATCTTACTCTGTTTAGTTTTCTTGTACCATGCACAATCTCACACACTTATACACACATACTATATACATATTCACACACACTATGACACACATATACACAATATTTTACTTGTCCATCCTACAAGTAATCTGTCATGATCTCATGCTCCCCGCCCCTTCTACCCCATGGTGCTTTCCTCCAAAATAATAAAAAGAAGAGTGGAAGAGCAGAACAGACCTTCCTTAACTTAAGCAATCATGAAATAGAAGGATTCTGGGTCGAAGACATACACCAGACAGTTGAAGACCTTCCAGGCTCATCCCAGGCTAAGAGATAGTTCTCCACCAAGATAACTCAAAACCTACACTGTTACCTCAACCAGCGGAAAAATCAAACAAAGGGTTGTACCCATATCAGTTCTGCTTCCTCAAAGAAATGCTTCCAGGAATTTGCCACAATATATATGCATTGTTTGCAAACAATATATATGCGTTGTTTGCAATACATGGTGTTTGGTATGTTATTTGTCATGAACCTATTTTAATCCACCAGCACTCTGCTCTATTTTTGTTCCTTCTACACCTAGCCTAGTGTTTTGGACTTTGAGTTTGGGTCTTGACTTTATCAGCTGTTATCAAAAGTGACTGGCTTCTCTGACCCAAGTGTAATCAATTCCATCTCTGCCTGGCTCCGAAATCCCTCCCAACTTTATGTATGGCATGAAATTCTGAAATTTGCACTTCCACCATAGCCCTAGTTCAGCTTTAGAACCTGAACCTTTGACATGTGGTGAACTTTGGGGAAATGATTTTCATAAAGTGGTTAAGTACCCACAGAGTACGTTGTAGAGGGAAAGCCAGATAATGAAGAGATTAGAGGGAGTAGGTATGGGCCACCTATTCCAGAAGAATGGAGGGAAAATGAAGGATAATTATGGTCAAATCTATAGAGTCAAAGGACCATTGGTAGTGTAATAATGGTATCTTCCATTTAAGTTGTTTTTTTAGGTCAATCTCTGTGTGAGCAAATTTCACTAAATCCTAAATAACACTTTGGAATAGATTTTATTAATTATATTTTACAAATGAGGAAACTAAGGCTAAAAACTGTTAAATTATTTGTCTTAAATCTCTCAACTTTCAAGTATCTGAGTCAAGGTTTGGACTCAGGCCTGTGTCTTTCCAGAGCACATAAAATTAACAACTAATATAACCAAATTAAAAAAAAAAAAATTAGGAAAACAGCCAATATGGTTTAATCAAGGTTTGCTGCATATGGAGATATTCTTGAAAAATTATTCTTTCTCTCTTTCCTCCATTCACATTGTAACACAACTGGATGCAACTGAATAGGTTTCTTCCATCCATGCATTATAACCTAAGCCTAGTTTCATGACTACTAATGAGCCTCAGCTTCTAGGAGGTGGTAGAGGAACTGAGAATGAACCTCAGAAGTTTCTTAGATTTAGAGATTATGTAAAGTGGGCTTGAGGATGAAAAGAGGAAGATTAAAGGACCAAAACAGAGTTTCCTTAAGTGTAATGCATATATACATACTCACGAGTAATATATACTATATTTCCAATGGATATGATAATTCTTTAATGATTCCATGAAATTGTAAAGTATAAAAATTGTTTTAAATATTTAGTGGTCTAAAATTGATCACAAATTCTCTACAGGTGCTCCTATCAAGAGTAGGACCTTGAATCTTGGTAGGTCTTATAACTTTTTTGGCCAATAAAATGTAGTGAAAATAATTTTATGCAACATCTGAGCCAGAACTTAAAGATCTTTAGTTTCCCCTTTCACCCTCTTGAATCCCCCTGGCACCAAGTAAATAATTGGAGTTAGTCTCCTTGAGGGTGAGAGACTGTGTGGAGAGTGAAAGCCCCACCTGCTGGCCAGCGCCAACCACCATACATGTGACTGAGACCATCTCAGACCATTCAACCCAAGTCAAGCCACCATATGACTGTACCACACGGGTGACTATAGACGAGACCAGCAAAGGACTGCCCAGTTGGCCCAGCCCAAATTGCTGACTCATGGAATTGTAAGCAAATACAATACTGGTTATTTTATGCTGCAAGGTTTTGGCAAAGTCTGTTACACAGCAGTATATAACTGATGCAATTTAGTTTCAACCATCATTGTACAAACTGATTAGACCTTGAAACAATTATTTTATTGAACACCTAATTAACATCTCCAGGAATATACTTTCTGGAATGGAGAGGTAGAAGTTTTTATCCTAATGTCACATTAACTTAATAAGCATCCTCAAGGAATATTATTTGGGAAAGTAGAAGACAGTTAGCTTCTTATTGAAGAAATCGTTCTCAGGAGACTGTTCCGTTCTGTTTGAACATAATCCTAGTATCTGGAAAAGAACTGTGCTTAAGGTATTTCTCTTTCCAGTAGAGAACCAAACTCACCATCAATAACTTCATAGGTCTATTTGTTCCTACTTTTTGTAGGTAAAACTTCCAAAATATAAATAAGTATGAAATGTCATTCTTAAATTTAAAGGAATTATATTTATCATTCCTTGGAAATAAATGTTGAGATATAATTTATGCTTGTATTTTGTAAATGTTCTCAAAGCTCAATACTACTTTATTTTAACAGCAAGATTTATAATAACTGAAATTAGATAAACACTGCAAGTAAATCACTAAAAGCTACAGGCAGCTATTAATAAGACATTTGAATAAGCAACTCTGATGCATTATTTTAGCTTTCTTCCCAGGATTATTGTAAATTTAAGACACTTTCTTCCATACACTGACATTCTCTATGTTCCAGTATCCTAGTCATTTTCACTCACATGCGGAGCAGCGATATATATCTCCTGGTCTCCTTCTTTTTCTTTTCCTTTTTTTTTTTCTTTTCTTTTCTTTTTTATTTTTGGATCAGTAGATGAGAATGTTTCCAAGTTAAGAGCATTTCCATTTCTAAACAGTAATTTTGCACCCTGTTCCATATCCAGATTCTAAGCTTATTTCAAAGTCTTGCTCTAAAGCTTTACTTTAATCTTTTGCAAACATAAGTCAGCTGTTTACAATGACTTCAATGTGTTAACATCTCTGCAGCATGATTGGCTGTAGTTATCAACAGAGTGTGTTTCCATCTAAATAATTTAATATGATGGGCGCTGGACAAAACCTCATACTCCGAAATGTCAGGCCCACTAAATGTAACTTCAATCATTGTATACTCAGTCATTTGGATTTAAGGCTTTGTGCTTTTTAAGCTTAATATAAAAATTCGTTGAGTTCTAGAAGGGATTCATTCCTGTTAGCCACCCTCTGGATTAACAGTTGAGGATATCTTTGATAGCTCCATGAGAGCAAAGGTTTATAGAAATAAGATATGGATAGGAGAAGTTGACAGAATAGAAAAAAATCTCATGCATCATGGCCAGGGAAATTTTTTAGGCAGCTCTAGTCCTCTTCACCTTACCTTAGCCCTCTTATTCATAAATCAGTTAAAAGACTGAGCCGGTTTCTCTCTAGCACATGAATTATTACTGGATTTGCCCCCCATAACTCTCAGACAATTCACTAAATGAGCTCATGGCACACTAGTAAATTAGTTCCGGTGTGAGCCTTTGATAATGCCACAGGTGTGGAACTCTGTGGGCCAAATCACATTTCTCTACATATCTTCTCTTTTCTATCACCAGAAAGCTATGCTGTAAACATATTCTAGGATCTTCATACTTGACATTATAAAACATTTTGACTGTTCGACAGCATGAAAAACCGGAAGAGAACTTAAGGGATATTAACTTGTAGCTTTAAAAATATTTTCAACTGCAGTTTGGTATTTGGGGAAGATTAAAGTAAAGCTTGTTGCTAAATTTCTGAGTAAATTTAGGATTTGGATTTCATGCTAGAGACAGAAGTTCTCATCTCAGTCTGGGAGACTGGGAATAAAAACATTACCACGATTGGAAGCACATCTTTTTGTAAGATTATAAATATGGGTGTAAATGGCAAATGCAATATTTTCTTCAAAAAGTTGGAGCTTTACATTGTTGATTAAAGCAATTGAAATAATATGAGAAGGGGTTATAAATGGTCTAGGACAAGTGCTAAGTGTTCAGTAGTAAACTGAATTAGAGAGTGGTTTGAAGAGTTTATAGGGACATTTCTAAAGATTAACCAAAACTTTGTTTCCTAGAATTCTCTATTCTCTTACTTCTTTCTATGAAAATGGTGTCTGTTTTTCAAAGTTCATTTTGAGTTCCATCTTCAGAATAGTCTTCTCTGAACTCCTGCCCACCTGATGTCCCTCTCCCTTCAACTCACACACTGCATTTGTTAAACACAATTTTAGTGATTTTCACTATATATTATTTAATAGGTTTGGATCTTTTCTCTAAGGATAAAAGTCCCTTTTGACCAGGAACTGAGTGTTATGTGCATGCATGTTGTATTCTACCCATCAGAGATACATGTATTTTGACCCAGGCATCAAATAGGTCAAAAATAAACATAGATAAAATTAAACCATTATTGCCTGGCCAAATAGATGTTTCACACTGGACAAGCCGCTAAGACGCTCAGCTTCAGTTCCTTCCTCCATAAACAGGAAGAGAAGAACTGCTCTCTGCACTCATCAACATGTCGTGAAGATTAAATAAGACATGTTGCCTTTGATCTTGGTGTCAAATCTATAAATGCTATTATTTAATGAGCTATAAATAATTTCCATGTTGTGAGGGTTTGCTAGCATGTTTGGTATCGAGAAGTTACTGACAGAAGTAACAAAGGATGAATCTTATTGCTTCCTGGATGTATAAAGTGTGTACGAAGTATATTGAACAGGTTATATTGAACACTTAAGATTTTAATATATATGGGTGAACAAGAGTTTTTTATTAACCCACTGATACAATTGGGTATACCACCCTAGGCAAGAGAATTGGACACCATTCTCCGAATCAGTTCCAAACCTCTTGTTTTAAGGAGCAGGGAGTCACATGAAGGCAGATTGGTACTTATGTTTAAAGAGCTTCATGCCACGAGAGAAACAACTTTTTACCAATTTCTCTCTAGACTCAGACTCATTTCATGCTTTTTTCTCCTTGATTACTGCTTGCTTGTGTTACCAACTAGCTGTGTAACCTTGAGTAATTTATCTCATCTATTTAAAAAATTCAGTTTCCTACTTCAAATAATAACCTTTTAAAAGTATGTCATACAAGTATAAAATTTTTTTAGCTTCTAAACGACTGTATCGGTAAGATGATAAGGATAGTTCAAAAAGCATTTGAAGACTAGTTATTATAGTCATTAAAAATAATAAGAAAATTTAAAAATAATGTATTAATATTGATTCAGCAATTGTAAAATATCTACCACACTAATATATTGATAATAGAGGAAACTGGGAGGGGGGATGGGTGCAGAGAATAAAGTTTTAATAAGATTGTGAAGATTGTTAATATTCTAAAGAATAATAAGTCCACATCCTTGGGGTTATCTTTTCTAGCAAAAAAAAAAAAAATCATTTCCATCTCTAGCAAACGAAAATCAACAAGTTAACATATAACTTTTAAGTGTCAGGGCTTTATTCAAATAGAGATAGCGAAGCCAAACAAAGTTATATTTTCTTAGAAATAATCTTGGTTTGCCTATTACATAATGCCCCAGTATGATACTAGAAGGACGAGCCTGTGCCCTTTATCTTATTTTTAAGTTTTGGATGTTTTCCTTTTTTCTTTTCTTATTAATTAATTTATTTTTTTAATTGAAGAAATGATTTAATTTTTTTCCCCTCTCTACTTCCCTCTGGATACGTTTTTCTTAATACCTTTGTTGTTGTTGTTGTTTTTGTTGCTACTCTAGCCTTCCCTCTTGCCCTTCGTATCTTCAGCATGTTGCAGCTTCAGCCATGAACTCTGACTTGGCTTTCCAGCTTTCTTCATATTTATGGATGCTCCCCAGCTTGGTGCTGAAATGACCCTCACCTTGGTTTATGCTCTTGGCATTGGCAACCCAAAAACACTCTCGCTTCCAATTCCTTGCTGGCCTAGCGCCCAGACTAAAGTGTGACTCAGGGTCCTGGGAAACTGCTAAGTCAATGCCTCAAAGAGGGACAAGAGATAGCAAGAGCCAAGAATTCAAAGAGCATGATTCTAGTAAACTTACCTCCTCTCCTGTGTCCACATTCACCAGCATTTCGCCTGCTCAAGAAACTGTCATGGACCAGGGACTCCAAGTATGAATCAAATATGGCTGGACCTGAAATCGGTTGGTCAAACAACTTATTCAATGCTAACTATGTAAAATTCTTAAGAAGAGTCTGTGGGAAATTCTAAAATAACATTGGACATTTAATGAAAGATACAATTACCATGATGGAAATAGACTAAAAGTATCCTGAAACTGCCTGAACAAAAAGAGAGAAAATAACTGAGTTCCAGACTCTACCATGCAATTGACAAGTTAAAGGCATAGCTATGAGGTCAAACAGAAGTTTGTGTCCTGATTTTACCAATTATTAGATATCAAGCTTGGGCAAGTTGCTTAAAGCTTCTCTCGAAATCTGTTTTCTTGTAAGTAAAATGGGAACAATAATAGTACCGAGGATGTGAGTGAAGTAAAGCCCTTGGGACATAATAATCATTCAGATCATAGCAACATAGTTATAAAAGTTGGATCTTTAAAGTCTTTTCACCCTCTCTGAATGTCAGACTGCTCATCTGTATAACAAAGATAGTAACACTTTCTTGCTTGCTACTCAAGGTTCAGATGAAGGTCAAATGTGACATCTTCCTCATAAGGTATCAGTCTCAAATAAGGATTTGGGGATGGCGCCATTACATAATTGAACTGGTAACTTAGAGTAGCATTTTATATTATGTAAACATGAATATCTTTGGGAACAGATGCATGCAAATATTACGTTAATGTTAAAACTAAACAAGAAATCAATTGGATTTTTAACATTCAGTGTTCTTTAAGACTATGCTGTCCCTCCCCTATTCTCTCAATTTTCCTAAAGAAGAGAGATTTGTTCTTTTACCTTTGAGAATACTGGTGTAGAAGAATTTCAAAAATAATAATTTATTAAAAGCAACTGCACACTTAGAAAATATGAAGTGCTCCTAGATACAGTATCAGAAAGGAAAGAATGACATATGACTAAATATCATGGCCAAAAAATAAGTTAATTTTTTTTAAAAAAATAATAGGGAGCTGTTGAATGCTAGCAATCTTGGAGGCAAGTGGAAGACAACTTGCTTATGGAAGAGCTGAGATCTAAGGAAATGTTGGGATAGGCTATGAGGGAAAAACAAATTTATCCTTAAAGGACAAAGGCTAAAAACAAAAATAAACAAACAAAAACCTTTGATATTTTTGTATTAATCAGTTGAGCCCCAAGCATAATAGGGCTAGTGAACTTCTTAAACAATTAATCCCACAGGGGATTTTTTTTTTTCATACATGTGGCTAATAATTTGATGGTATAGTACACTATAAATATCGTTCTCAAGCCATACACTACAAAGTCAAACACCACAGAATATGAGGCTTCTTTCTGTGTCTCCACTAGAACCTAAGGGTTTTTTCGGGGTGAAATCATCAGTTTATTCCTTTCCCAATCAGCTCACATGCAACTAATCTAACTTCTTTTTCACTGTTAAATTTCCTAAAGTGATATCCAGACTAATCATTTAACAGCAAATCAATATGCTATCTATCTTAAAGGGAAAAGGGTCCTTCCAGGACAGAAATCCTCAGTCTCAGAAAACACATATGAACACTGAACAGCAAAACTCAGACCCACGCTGAAAACAATTCAAGAGGGCTTAAGGATACTGCATTTGATTGTATATTTCTTCTGTATATTGTATATTCCAGATGCAATATCAAGTAGGATAAGACATCTAAGGAAAATAGGAAAAGATCAATTTCACCGATTGGGAAAGCAATGCATTTTTGTTGTTTTGTTTTGGTTTGGTTTGGTTTTCTAAACTGCACCAGGTCTTTCTATATATCACTTGTGTGACATTATTTCTGGAACTCACACACTCCAAGTTACAGTCTTACAGACAAATTCCAGGTTTTCAAAGTTTTTAGAAAAAAGATACTTTGATTCTAATAAAAATATAAATAATGTATTTATGAATTTTATTATATTAATAATCCAGAAAAAGACCAGTCAAAGTCAAATATGGCTAGAAAAAAAAAGAGGTTATGAGATCATCTTCGCCCATCTTTCACCTTATGATTATCTGATTAATCAAAACCAGACCCTCCATTGTTGCAATTTCTGAGAAGAAAAAAATAGAAACTGACATTAGTGAGAGGTTTAAAATTTAAAAATCAGAAGTCACAGATTTAAAAACAAGATGAGTCATACATAGTTAGTAAAATTTATCTTAGGTAATATTTCATTTTTCCTTCTCCTTACCTATTATGTAGAATTTATTTTCTCCTTATAGAAATGAATATTCATGAAAAATTTAAGTATTATTGGTACTGTGCATTTTATCTTCATTCCTGACAAATGTTTTTTCTGGATATATAATTCTGGATGGACAGGCCTTTTCTTTCAGCACATATAGATGTTGTTTCAATGTTTTTTGCTAATAAATTCACGGTAATTGAAATCCTTGTTCCTCTACAGGTAACAGATAACATGTCATTTTTCTCTACCTCATTTTTCTTTCTTTTGTTTTTTTTTTTACTTTCTTGTTTTTAAACATTGTGATTATAATTTTCTGGAAACGGTATTCTTTAATTTTCACCTATTTGGAGTTCATGGAGCTTCCTGAATTTGTAAATTCGAGTTCATCAAATTTGAGAAGTCAGTTATTACTCCATTAAAAATGTTCCTGCACCAATCTCTCTTATTTCTCTGAGACGTCAATGATCTGACTATTAGACCTTCTGATATTGTTCCGTAGATCTCTGAGTCTGCTCACTTTTAGTCAATCTTTTTTCCCTCTGGTTTTACCACTGGATAATAATTTATATTGACCTATCTTCATGTTAACTGATTATTTTCTTTCATTTTCTACGAGTTCATCAGCTCAATTTTATTCCATTTTCTATGAATTCATCAGCTCAATAATAATAAAAATATTATTATACTTTTCTGTTTTACTATTTCTACTTAGTTCTTTTTTTGTAGTTTTAATTTATCTGCTGAAAACTTTTATCTTTCCATTTATTTCAAGTGTGTTTACCTTTACCTTATTAAGTATATTTGTAATAGCGACTTTAAAGTCTGTGTGGTGATTCTGCTACATGGGTCATCTCAGAGTTGGCATCTAATAAATGTTTATTTTTTCTTAAAATTAAATTTCCTTTTCCTTTTTTTTTTCTTGTATGTCAAATAATTTTGGATTGTATTTTGGTAATTTTAAATATAATGTATGGATTCTAAGTCCTGCTAAATCCTCTAAAAAAATGTCATTTTGCCATTTCGTTTTTGTGTTGTTGTTTTATTTTAGGTTTAGACTGCAAGTTATGCCTCAGCTTTTGTGGGCACTTTAGATTTTAAAGCCTTTGCTCTGTTTTCTTATCTTCCTGCATATGCGCCACTAAGAGCTTACAAGGAACTTGGATAGAGACTTAAGTCTTAGTTTAGTTCTAATGGCCTTTGCTACACTCATTTTGGTCTGTCCTGTGCATCGTAGTTGTGAGCCCAGGATCCGTACATGTTCATGTACAGAATTGGATATCTCCTACTTCAACCTTACTCCTTATTAGCATTCTTCCAATATTCCGTGGCCTCCAGAAACCCGTTTTCTCAGCTCTTTTGACTAGACAGTTGAGGATTTACTTAGAGCTTTAGCTTCCCATGCTGCCACTTCCATGTACTTTTGCTATTGGGTCCTGTCTTCTATGGAAAGCTAGGAGTACAAAAAGGAGAAAAAAAATGCTTAAAATGTGGCTTACTTCCAACTCTTTGGACCCCAGTAGTCCCTCTGACCAGTTCATATGGACAGAAATATAGAATTTCTAACAGAGTTTTTCCTTCCAAACAGATCCAGGACTAGGTCTTCCATTAAGTTCAAGCCAAAAGAGATAATAAAATGGGAAACTAACCCAAAACATGTAACTTCTCCAAATATTGACATCCCATACAACCTATCTGCCTTTTTTTTTTTTTTTTTTGCCGAGGTAGTTATTTTTCCTATTTTATAGAGTTTTTAGTTGTGATTAGCAAGGGAAATATGCTTTATGGGCTAACTCCAACTTAGAACTGGAGACAAGTAGTATTTAAAAACAAAATTTTATGATAATATTATTTAAAAAATCAGTCATCTCTTTGCCTGTGAATTGTTGGGTATTAAAAAGAGATGTTTCTCTAAAGACTTTTGTGATTGATCAGCGAAGTTCAGAGAGGGAGAGGAGGAAATGCACTTGATTCATGGAATTCCAGCCAACTGTGTCTAATTAAAGATTAGTATCTTTCACCTCAGGAATAGGAATTTGATGGAAGCTTCCGGCTCCTGAGCACCAGGAGACCACCAAATAGACTGGCTATGAATGAGAGATTATATATAATCTTACTCTGGGGCTGTGGACCAGGGAAAAGACTGGGAATCCAGTTGGGTACAAAGCAGTGACAGAAAGCCTACAGGACTCTGGTCATGAATAAGTTAAACAGTGACACTTCCGCCTTCCTGTGTCAGGGGATTACATGAGTTCTATACTTCTATCCAGTGGTAGAATTATTGTTTTCAACTTGAATTCTAATCAAGGAATTACTATTCTTGCCAAAGCAGTGGTTTTAAATCGGGGGTGGGAGGCACATTTGGCAATGTTTGGACACAGCTGGTGCAGTAGAGGGGGCTACTATTCACATCTAGTACGCAGCAACCAGGGATGCAGCTGTACTTCTCACAATGCACAGGACAGTGCTCCACCCAAATCCTTTCTGGCCCAAAATGACAATAATTTCAACATTGAGAAACCTCTTGCTAGAGTGAATATCATTCAATGCCTCTTATCTCCACAGTAGTAGCTGGCAGAAAACCAACAAAATAAAATAAGATATGATAGTCTGGAAAAGCAAAACTATGGAGATAATAAAAGGATCAGGGGCTTGGGAGACAGAGGAGAGCTAAACAGGCAGAGAACAGTGGGCAACTGGTTGTAAAATGAAATCTTGTTTCTCCTGTTGGAGGGGTAGGAAAGAGAAAAACACTATATATATATATATATACATATGTATATATACATATATATATACACATATACATACATATATATATATATATATATATATATATATCTTATGTTGCTGTTATTTTTTCACTAGCTCTTTGGCCAAAGATAAAAGAAAAAAAAAATAAATGAAACTTTAAACTAACCTGGCTAAGGGTAGGCAATTAGCAATTATTCAAAGGCCTCAAAGGCCCTTTAACCACAGGAAGGCACAGAAAGCCAATTCCTAACAGACACACGCATGCACACATACATTAATTGTTAGTGTCTACTAGCAATAAAAAATGTGTAGATTCTACCATCGTGAATGAAAATGCTCTTATACTAAAGGGATTTGCTTGCATAATTGTCCTCTTTATGAACTCTTACTTCATCTACAGAGTATTGTACAGTATTCTAAAAACGACTCTCTAATACCGCTAAAGGCATAAAAAATAAAGATATTCACCTTTCCCACTAGTCTTTATAATGCTTATAGCTTCTAATGGACATTGTAGTTCTTGATAAATGAACAACAACACATCAGCAGATTGACAGCAGGCATGTTAGCAAAAGCAAAACTTATGAATAGGCTCACCACTCACACGGAATGCTTTGAATTTATATATTGGAAAGTTTTAAGATTGGTATCTAACAAGCATATTAAAACCAAAAACATTCACATGGACGTTAAACCTTTCAATATAACCAAGTATATACAGTGAGGCTACTATCTCCTGAAATTTTGTGAAATATATACAAAAAATATCAGAGGCTCTTCTGAATAAGCTCAAGATATAGAAATTTTTTTTGGAAGTAGCAAAATGTTTTTGGTGCTTGTTAAGTAAATATGATGGTTGTGATGCTTAGTGGAAGAAAACCTAGGGTACAGATACTAAACAGGGTTTTTCTGTTTGACTCTTTAGCTGACGGTTAAGGCAGTTCAAAGGGAGACATTCAAAGTATTTGAACAATAGCAACATCATGTGGCCTACTTTGAGGGGCTAACAATTTACATGGATACATTCTGGATTTTTCAAAAATTGTAATTATTTTTGAGTAGTTTCTTAATATACTCCAGACACAGAATTACCAAAGCCCAATCCATACATTTCTATTTTTAAAAATGTAGTGCCAGATGGCTCAGACAATTAGGAACAGGCTGTGCATTAGCCATCCACTAAAGAAAATAGTCTCTATGCTCAATGAATAAACCATTGTATTGTCAGCCTTGGTGCTAGGTTATGGATATCTGCATTATTCTCCCCATGATGCAATTATTTTCACTTTCTGTTACCTATAACATTACTTCATCTCTTTTGTTCCATTAAGTAACAAATGTCTTAAGGTCTTCTGTAACTTTTTAACTTCGTTCAAGTTAATGAACTTTTATAGAGTTTCTGCTATCTGCTAGAGACTGTTCTGGTCTCCAGAGATATAGCAGTGAGCTTAGACAAATTCTTGCCCTGAAGGAAGTTAAATCTTAGTGGTAGATTTCAATCAATAGGCAAATGAACACGACAACCTCATATCATGAAGAGTACAGTAAAACTAATAAGCATTGTAATTTAAGAGAATAGCGGTGGATGCTAACCATTCATAGCTCTGTGTAGAATTGTACATGAATGTAGAATTTCCACACTTTGTTCTAGGGATATTATTTTACTGGAAATTTGTTCTCAGCAGTGGTATTGGTGAGAGGTTGTAGGGGTTTTTTGTAATCTCTCTTCAAAGGCTTCTATATTACTAAAACCTCATTAATTTCCTTTAATACTTTTTAAATACTTTTAATAACTTTACTAACTTCTGATTGACATTCTTTGAATGAATTTACACTATCCACGTATTGATCTATTCCCTATCTGAATTGGTTTTTTCCCATTGTCTATCAGATTCTCTGATCTATGAAACCAAGTGGCTTCAAGTCGTCCAACCTTCTGAGAACATGATTCCCCAGCTATTGGGGACCCAACTTCCCAATCATTGACCTAATCAGGAAATAATCTCATCCAAGATTTTCTCATAATTCTCGTAATCATTTCTCATAATTCCCAATCTTATGTATCCTGGTTATCATTTGTCCACTCATACTCTGAACTCCAGCAACTACTGTCTTCTCCAGATCCCAGATATCTTTTCATGCACTTCTGTTCATCTTTCTACCATATTTCCAAGGGTTTTCATGGACTTATTGCTCTTTTTGCCACAAAATAAAGTCCTTTTTTTTTTTATTCCTAAAAAAAATAAAGTGTCAACTCAAAGTTGATACTGTTTATAATTAATAAATCTTTGTGGGATCATTGAGGAAAAAAATGAAGGGAACTTACAGAATAGGATAATTACATATCTAACATCATTAGTCCTAAATGTCAGGCTCACTTTGTCACTTTTCTACGGCCCTGCCTTTCTGGGGCTTCGGTCCTTAAAACTTATAAAAATTCCTAAATATCTTTGCTTTTTATTAGACTTAAGTTTCCCTTAAGACAGATTTTTCTGGTCTGTCTTCAAAGCACCAAAGATTCCATATTAGATAAATCCCTTCTTTATTTTATTATGCAGAACAGTTTAACTCCCTTTGTGTTCCTTGACCAAAAAGTTTAATAAATATTTTTCTCAGAGAAAGAGTAATTTGCTTTCTGATGTGAACTCTATAGCTTTCTTAGAATATGAAAATGGCAGAAATTAATGGTTTCCATTGTTTTAAGTAGCAATTTTTCCTTTCTGCTACATGGCTGATAATGGTTTTTGTCCTAGACAACTCTGTGGCCTTTTCTGCTAGTGCTTCACACTGGGAACAAAGATGAGAAAGAAGGGAATGAGCAGAAAGTGAGCCGGAACATCTGGCATTTGCTGGAAACAAACCCTGAACACCTTGCTTGCCAAAATGTAGAGGACAACCACAGATCAAGGTCAGATCAAGGAAGTTCTGTCCTATGACCACAGATTGAAAAGTGTAGATAGATATGGTAGATACATTATTCAAAAAATGATCTAAAATGAGACCGCGACACGCAAGGAAAAGGCCAAGCCTTAGGCAAATGGGTTTAAAGTATCTATGGAAAGCAAACCTCAGCATGATACACAGCTGGTATCCACCTAGACTTCACAGCCATGAGCAGTGTTGAAAAAAGCCATACTCAACGAACCTGTTTATAAAAGGGCTAGTAGATATCTAACCTCTATGGGGACTATCAGCATATCCAAGAATACCCAGTGAACACAACAGTAACCCTTGAGAATGTTCATGACAAAGACCATCTCCAAGCCTACTCCTTAGTCAAGTATGAGTGACCAGCCTGTCATAAGGAGAAGAGAGCTGGTTGCAGAAGGCAAAATGCTCTCATTAAACAGCTTGGGAGGGGTTGGGACTGGGGCAAGAACACACTTTGGTAAACACGATCTTTAGGACTGTCCTTCCAGGCTGAAGAGCTTAATTGTGTCAGGCTGTTTTCATTCAGTTGCCTCCCTGTCTCCTTGTTTATTACATTTAACCGTTGAACAGTGCAAGGGTTAGGGGTGCCAACCACTGTGGAGTCAAATATCCTTGTACAACTTTGGACTCCCCAAAACTTAAGTTATCTCTCTATCCAGAGGAAATTGGTCCCAGGAACTACTCCCCCACCCCAACCCCAGATACCAAAATCTGGGGAGGATAAAGTCCCCTATAAAAAAGTGTCGATTAATGCATACAGTTTGCCCTCTGTGTCCCGCCATCTCCCAACTGTGAATTAGAAACAGTAGAGGTATTTATTTTTTAAATCCTCATATAAGTGGAGCTGTGCAGTTAAA
>NW_024354499.1:9966059-10123402 GCF_902729225.1 Pteropus medius
AGTTTTAATTTATCTGCTGAAAACTTTTATCTTTCCATTTATTTCAAGTGTGTTATACTTATTAAGTATATTTGTGTGTTATACTTATTAAGTGTGTTATACTTATTAAGTATATTTGTAATAGCGACTTTAAAGTCTGTGTGGTGATTCTGCTACATGGGTCATCTCAGAGTTGGCATCTAATAAATGTTTATTTTTTCTTAAAATTAAATTTCCTTTTCCTTTTTTTTTTCTTGTATGTCAAATAATTTTGGATTGTATTTTGGTAATTTTAAATATAATGTATGGATTCTAAGTCCTGCTAAATCCTCTAAAAAAATGTCATTTTGCCATTTCGTTTTTGTGTTGTTGTTTTATTTTAGGTTTAGACTGCAAGTTATGCCTCAGCTTTTGTGGGCACTTTAGATTTTAAAGCCTTTGCTCTGTTTTCTTATCTTCCTGCATATGCGCCACTAAGAGCTAACAAGGAACTTGGATAGAGACTTAAGTCTTAGTTTAGTTCTAATGGCCTTTGCTACACTCATTTTGGTCTGTCCTGTGCATCGTAGTTGTGAGCCCAGGATCCGTACATGTTCATGTACAGAATTGGATATCTCCTACTTCAACCTTACTCCTTATTAGCATTCTTCCAATATTCCGTGGCCTCCAGAAACCCGTTTTCTCAGTTCTTTTGACTAGAGAGTTGAGGATTTACTTAGAGCTTTAGCTTCCCATGCTGCCACTTCCATGCACTTTTGCTATTGGGTCCTGTCTTCTATGGAAAGCTAGGAGTACAAAAAGGAGAAAAAAATGCTTAAAATGTGGCTTACTTCCAACTCTTTGGACCCCAGTAGTCCCTCTGACCAGTTCATATGGACAGAAATATAGAATTTCTAACAGAGTTTTTCCTTCCAAACAGATCCAGGACTAGGTCTTCCGTTAAGTTCAAGCCAAAAGAGATAATAAAATGGGAAACTAACCCAAAACATGTAACTTCTCCAAATATTGACATCCCATACAACCTATCTGCCTTTTTTTTTTTTTTTGCCGAGGTAGTTATTTTTCCTATTTTATAGAGTTTTTAGTTGTGATTAGCAAGGGAAATATGCTTTATGGGCTAACTCCAACTTAGAACTGGAGACAAGTAGTATTTAAAAACAAAATTTTATGATAATATTATTTAAAAAATCAGTCATCTCTTTGCCTGTGAATTGTTGGGTATTAAAAAGAGATGTTTCTCTAAAGACTTTTGTGATTGATCAGCGAAGTTCAGAGAGGGAGAGGAGGAAATGCACTTGATTCATGGAATTCCAGCCAACTGTGTCTAATTAAAGATTAGTATCTTTCACCTCAGGAATAGGAATTTGATGGAAGCTTCCGGCTCCTGAGCACCAGGAGACCACCAAATAGACTGGCTATGAATGAGAGATTATATATAATCTTACTCTGGGGCCGTGGACCAGGGAAAAGACTGGGAATCCAGTTGGGTACAAAGCAGTGACAGAATGCCTACAGGACTCTGGTCATGAATAAGTTAAACAGTGACACTTCCGCCTTCCTGTGTCAGGGGATTACATGAGTTCTATATTTCTATCCAGTGGTAGAATTATTGTTTTCAACTTGAATTCTAATCAAGGAATTACTATTCTTGCCAAAGCAGTGGTTTTAAATCAGGGGTAGGAGGCACATTTGGCAATGTTTGGACACAGCTGGTGCAGTAGAGGGGGGTACTATTCACATCTAGTACGCAGCAACCAGGGATGCAGCTATACTTCTCACAATGCACAGGACAGTGCTCCACCCAAATCCTTTCTGGCCCAAAATGACAATAATTTCAACATTGAGAAACCTCTTGCTAGAGTGAATATCATTCAATGCCTCTTATCTCCACAGTAGTAGCTGGCAGAAAACCAACAAAATAAAATAAGATATGATAGTCTGGAAAAGCAAAACTATGGAGATAATAAAAGGATCAGGGGCTTGGGAGACAGAGGAGAGCTAAACAGGCAGAGAACAGTGGGCAACTGGTTGTAAAATGAAATCTTGTTTCTCCTGTTGGAGGGGTAGGAAAGAGAAAAACACTATATATATATATATATACATATGTATATATACATATATATATACACATATACATACATATATATATATATATATATATAAATATATATATATATATATATATATATATATATATCTTATGTTGCTGTTATTTTTTCACTAGCTCTTTGGCCAAAGATAAAAGAAAAAAAAAATAAATGAAACTTTAAACTAACCTGGCTAAGGGTAGGCAATTAGCAATTATTCAAAGGCCTCAAAGGCCCTTTAACCACAGGAAGGCACAGAAAGCCAATTCCTAACAGACACACGCATGCACACATACATTAATTGTTAGTGTCTACTAGCAATAAAAAATGTGTAGATTCTACCATCGTGAATGAAAATGCTCTTATACGAAAGGGATTTGCTTGCATAATTGTCCTCTTTATGAACTCTTACTTCATCTACAGAGTATTGTACAGTATTCTAAAAACGACTCTCTAATACCGCTAAAGGCATAAAAAATAAAGATATTCACCTTTCCCACTAGTCTTTATAATGCTTATAGCTTCTAATGGACATTGTAGTTCTTGATAAATGAACAACAACACATCAGCAGATTGACAGCAGGCATGTTAGCAAAAGCAAAACTTATGAATAGGCTCACCACTCACACGGAATGCTTTGAATTTATATATTGGAAAGTTTTAAGATTGGTATCTAACAAGCATATTAAAACCAAAAACATTCACATGGACGTTAAACCTTTCAATATAACCAAGTATATACAGTGAGGCTACTATCTCCTGAAATTTTGTGAAATATATACAAAAAATATCAGAGGCTCTTCTGAATAAGCTCAAGATATAGAAATTTTTTTTGGAAGTAGCAAAATGTTTTTGGTGCTTGTTAAGTAAATATGATGGTTGTGATGCTTAGTGGAAGAAAACCTAGGGTACAGATACTAAACAGGGTTTTTCTGTTTAACTTTTTAGCTGATGGTTAAGGCAGTTCAAAGGGAGACATTCAAAGTATTTGAACAATAGCAACATCATGTGGCCTACTTTGAGGGGCTAACAATTTACATGGATACATTCTGGATTTTTCAAAAATTGTAATTATTTTTGAGTAGTTTCTTAATATACTCCAGACACAGAATTACCAAAGCCCAATCCATACATTTCTATTTTTAAAAATGTAGTGCCAGATGGCTCAGACAATTAGGAACAGGCTGTGCATTAGCCATGCACTAAAGAAAATAGTCTCTATGCTCAATGAATAAACCATTGTATTGTCAGCCTTGGTGCTAGGTTATGGATATCTGCATTATTCTCCCCATGATGCAATTATTTTCACTTTCTGTTACCTATAACATTACTTCGTCTCTTTTGTTCCATTAAGTAACAAATGTCTTAAGGTCTTCTGTAACTTTTTAACTTCGTTCAAGTTAATGAACTTTTATAGAGTTTCTGCTATCTGCTAGAGACTGTTCTAGTCTCCAGAGATATAGCAGTGAGCTTAGACAAATTCTTGCCCTGAAGGAAGTTAAATCTTAGTGGTAGATTTCAATCAATAGGCAAATGAACACGACAACCTCATATCATGAAGAGTACAGTAAAACTAATAAGCATTCATAGCTCTGTGTAGAATTGTACATGAATGTAGAATTTCCACACTTTGTTCTAGGGATATTATTTTACTGGAAATTTGTTCTCAGCAGTGGTATTGGTGAGAGGTTGTAGGGGTTTTTTGTAATCTCTCTTCAAAGGCTTCTATATTACTAAAACTTCATTAATTTCCTTTAATACTTTTTAAATACTTTTAATAACTTTACTAACTTCTGATTGACATTCTTTGAATGAATTTACACTATCTACGTACTGATCTATTCCCTATCTGAATTGGTTTTTTCCCATTGTCTATCAGATTCTGCGATCTATGAAACCAAGTGGCTTCAAGTCGTCCAACCTTCTGAGAACATGATTCCCCAGCTATTGAGGACCCAACTTCCCAATCATTGACCTAATCGGGAAATAATCTCATCCAAGATTTTCTCATAATTCTCGTAATCATTTCTCATAATTCCCAAGAAATCTTATGTATCCTGGTTATCATTTGTCCACTCATACTCTGAACTCCAGCAACTACTGTCTTCTCCAGATCCCAGATATCTTTTCATGCATTTCTGTTCATCTTTCTACCATATTTCCAAGGGTATTCAAGGACTTATTGCTCTTTTTGCCACAAAATAAAGTCCTTTTTTTTTATTATTCCTAAAAAAAATAAAGTGTCAACTCAAAGTTGATACTGTTTATAATTAATAAATCTTTGTGGGATCATTGAGGAAAAAAATGAAGGGAACTTACAGAATAGGATAATTACATATCTAACATCATTAGTCCTAAATGTCAGGCTCACTTTGTCACTTTTCTACGGCCCTGCCTTTCTGGGGCTTCGGTCCTTAAAACTTATAAAAATTCCTAAATATCTTTGCTTTTTATTAGACTTAAGTTTCCCTTAAGACAGATTTTTCTGGTCTGTCTTCAAAGCACCAAAGATTCCATATTAGATAAATCCCTTCTTTATTTTATTATGCAGAACAGTTTAACTCCCTTTGTGTTCCTTGACCAAAAAGTTTAATAAATATTTTTCTCAGAGAAAGAGTAATTTGCTTTCTGATGTGAACTCTGTAGCTTTCTTAGAATATGAAAATGGCAGAAATTAATGGTTTCCATTGTTTTAAGTAGCAATTTTTCCTTTCTGCTACATGGCTGGTAATGGTTTTTGTCCTAGACAACTCTGTGGCCTTTTCTGCTAGTGCTTCACACTGGGAACAAAGATGAGAAAGAAGGGAATGGGCAGAAAGTGAGTCAGAACATCTGGCATTTGCTGGAAACAAACCCTGAACACCTTGCTTGCCAAAATGTAGAGGACAACCACAGATCAAGGTCAGATCAAGGAAGTTCTGTCCTATGACCACAGATTGAAAAGTGTAGATAGATATGGTAGATACATTATTCAAAAAATGATCTAAAATGAGACCGCAACACGCAAGGAAAAGGCCAAGCCTTAGGCAAATGGGTTTAAAGTATCTATGGAAAGCAAACCTCAGCATGATACACAGCTGGTATCCACCTAGACTTCACAGCCATGAGCAGTGTTGAAAAAAGCAATACTCAACAAACCTGTTTATAAAAGGGCTAGTAGATATCTAACCTCTATGGGGACTATCAGCATATCCAAGAATACCCAGTGAACACAACAGTAACCCTTGAGAATGTTCATGACAAAGACCATCTCCAAGCCTACTCCTTAGTCAAGTATGAGTGACCAGCCTGTCATAAGGAGAAGAGAGCTGGTTGCAGAAGGCAAAATGCTCTCATTAAACAGCTTGGGAGGGGTTGGGACTGGGGCAAGAACACACTTTGGTAAACACGATCTTTAGGACTGTCCTTCCAGGCTGAAGAGCTTAATTGTGTCAGGCTGTTTTCATTCAGTTGCCTCCCTGTCTCCTTGTTTATTACATTTAACCCTTGAACAGTGCAAGGGTTAGGGGTGCCAACCACAGTGGAGTCAAATATCCTTGTACAACTTTGGACTCCCCAAAACTTAAGTTATCTCTCTATCCAGAGGAAATTGGTCCCAGGAACTACTCCCCCACCCCAACCCCAGATACCAAAATCTGGGGAGGATAAAGTCCCCTATAAAAAACAGTGTCGATTAATGCATACAGTTTGCCCTCTGTGTCCCGCCATCTCCCAACTGTGAATTAGAAACAGTAGAGGTATTTATTTTTTAAATCCTCATATAAGTGGAGCTGTGCAGTTAAAACCCATTTTGTCAAGGGTCAACTGTATTTTTATCCGCAATAGACTATCAAGATAGATCAACTACCCCTTTCCTCAAATCGATCCTTTTAAGACTTCAAAGAATGCGTCATTGTCTACACAATCAAAGCTAAGTTTAAAAGAATGAATACTTAGTTTTGAACATTTTAAGCAAAAAACAATGTAGGCTCCTAGACGTTTTGAATCTATTGATTTGCTGAAGAGCTTGATTTCGCCATTTTTTTTTTAATCTGCGACTGTTACAAATAATAATCTAAACCTCAGTTTCTCCATCTGTAAAATTGGGATAGCAACACTATCTAACTTAGAAGCCTCTTGTTGAAAAATAAATAATATGTTTAAACATACAGCCAGCTCATGCTGATGTGTAGTTTGTAGTCAATAAATATTAGCTATCATCATCATCATCATCATATTATATCACTTTTACAATGTTCACTTAATTTAACTAGACATCTTGTTTTTTCCCAGAGAACTCCCAGAAATCATAATTAATTCTGCAGTGACACAAGGGCTCCAAATTAAACAGAATAATAAAATAGTCACTGTGAATGAAACCACCCTTCTAAAACTTGAGGATATTAAAAAACTAGGAAGGTAGGTTTTATGTAGTAGAAAATATGCAGATTTTAAACTGAACAAGAGTTTTCAAGGGTTCAAACTTCAAAGTTTCAAAACTCCAGGGAGAATGTGGTTTTAGGTCCAGAGCAGGACCTAAAAATATAATTAAATGATAATCCAATAATAAAACTGGACTAGTAAAAAGAAAATTAAATATGATGTTCAATAGAGCTGGCATTAAAAAGAACATCTTTCAACCGTGTCTGTGTGCTTGAAGATTACACTTTTAAAGTCTGTTTAGAAAGTCAAGTCTTCTTTACTTCTGAAAAGTATTATTTAATATATTTAAGAATGTTATTATTCATTAAAAGCTTTCTACCATTTTGCACATTTTTCTCAAACAGCAAATATAAGAGGAGGAAAATATGATTTTTTGGCAAAGGGAATACAAGTAGAGAGAGGTCAAGTGACATATGCAGAACCACAGAGCTTGAGAAAGGCAAACATCTCAAGCTTTAAAACTGGGACATTATTAGCCCATGTCTTAATCCTATAAGTCATGGTCTCTGCCTCTCTGAGAGATGATGATTTAAACTATACCGAAAGGGCCATAATTTAGGGAGGTTGTCCAAATGCTCTTGCTTCAAAGGCCCATGGGATAAAGGGCAAATAATTTTTCTGAAATTGAAATATATCACACATCAAGTCCTCTTATTATAGTCTGATCATTTATGAGCTTTAATTTTTCTAGAGTTGGTCCTTTTTGCTGGAGAAATCTGGAACACTCTGTCATAAGAGATAATTTTTTATACCTTGAAGTATTGGTCTTAAGGGCAGGCAAAAATTGATAATGTTTTGAGTTTAAGATACCACTTTCAAAAACCAAACAAAAATTGTGCAACAACTAAAGCACCTACCATTTCACCATTAAAAACTTTTTTATTTGGGTTTTGAATATTTGTAGTTTTATCAAGTATCAATTATATGCCAAGTGCTCTCCTAGACCTTCTTTTGCATATACTATTTCACTTAACCTTCATATGTCTCTAAAGAAAATATTTTTTATTTATATCTTACATATGGAAAAAATAAGGCTTGTAGAGGTATGGTTTACTCAAGGCTTCAAAAATCCCCTAAAATTGAAATACCTATAGAAGGTATTCTTCCATCACTGGTAATTTTTTAATTAAGCCCACTCCATTTACTTCCCAAGGTTAAAAGAAACACAGACATATTCCAGACAGGAAAGGCTATGAAGAAATTATTATGTTTAGACTTCATTATACAGTATATGATATTTTATACATCTTTGATTCATTAAAATAATAAATTAAAGTCACCATCTTTCATTATTATATTTTTATCACTTGTGTGATGACTTCCATGTTTATATCCCTGTGGAAAAGAAGGCAAGCGAGGCTGGAAGACCAAGATGGTTTCTAGCACTATTGGCCAAGAACAAATTGTGTCCTCAAGAAACTAGAATTATGAGGACGGGCTTCTGCAGGCAGGAGAGCAGATAAAGCCTCTTTGGGGCTGGACTTTGAGAATTCAGATGACTAGGTGTATGCTTTCTCATGCTAAGCTAAAAGTTATACCCACCATTTTATCCTAACACAATTCATCAAACCCACATTGTGTGTGAGACGCTGTTCTAGAAACAGGTAGATATTGTTATCTTATTTTACATTCATGACAACCTCAGCTACTTTTATCAATCTAGGGAACACTGAGATAGGAAAAGACCTAAAACTTAGTGACACACAACATCAAGAGTGTGTTTTCTATTCATGATATAGATCTACTGCAGATCAACTGTGGCTCTGCTCCAGTTTCTTTGTTCTGCAATCCAGACTAAAAGAACACTTTCTGACTGGAAAACTGCAAAGAAGAAAGAGATATGGAAAATTACGTGTTCTTAAGCTTCAGCTCAGACACAACACATAATACTTCTGCCCACATTTAATTGGATAAATAAATCAGATAGTCACTCCTAAGTTTTATAGGGTGGAGAAGATAATCATCCTGCAGGGAAGAATAGAGAGAGAAAATGGAATACATGGACAAAGAAATACACTCTACATGCACTATTCAGCCACCAATTATTTAGTTCCCCTCATATATGCAGAAGATACCTCTCTCCCTAAGGAGACAAACTGAAAGTCCCATTCTGTCACTACCACTAGAAGTACAGGATGTCTCAGTAATTTTCTCACCCTAGGCTTGGGTATTGCTCCTCCTGTGAATGCAAGGATATCGACTTTCTTCACATACCCAATGTGCAATTGTGGAACAGAAAGAGAATAAATGCAATACAAACTCCCATATGAAAAGGTGAAAAATAGAAGGTACCTACAAGTTATTGTCCCATATAAATCCTGATATAGCACTGGAAAGATTTTATGAGTGAACCTTAGCATGGCGATGAAGAATATTCTTCAGTAAACTCTTATTCTATTTTTAGCATTTTTATTTTGAACAGCATCCCTCAACTTCTCTTATACATTTCTCTATCAGTACCATAGGCCGCCCTGGTAATAAATAGTCTCCAAATCTCCAAAAATGGCGTATAACACTGGATATGGAATGGGATGCCAATCAGAATGTATGGCAAATAGGCTTATGATCAACCACAACTAAAATATAGTACACATTATTATCATGACCATTTAATGGCTGAGAACGTGGTAGCTCAGTGAAGTTAACCACCTCATTCAGGATAGAGAGCCAGAACCAGGTTCTAAGCCACATTTGTCAGACTCCAAAATCTGTGTTCATTTCACTGCATGGAGAAATATCAGTAGTTAAAAAGGAAGCATTTCCTTAGAGTCCTTAAGAGTGAACTACAAGTTAGTTACGGGCACTCTTATAGTGTTAGTTGGAATTATCTAGATATGTTCTTTTTTTTTCCTTCTAGTTTTTGGCGATGTGTTGTTTGAATGCTTTGGCCTTACTCGAGTTGTACTTTCATAGTACTTCCCATTCTCTTCATTTACCTATTTTTGTGCCAGAATATTAAAGAAAGTACTGTATCCTCCCCAATGGGAAGAGATTGGAAGCACTTCTCAGTGAGAGTTCACAGGGTAAGGCCGGGAAAGTTTCAGGCTCAAAGATCAACCAGCCGTCCTCATCAGGAGGTTCCCATTTTAGAGCCAACTTTAGAGATTCCGTGGGTTTGTTTTTACTTAGGTAGTCTGTGGAGTTGCCAGGAAGGCATGAAAGAGAAATTTATCCTCTGTCACAGTTTTATCAGGGACTGGCTCTGACACTCACTCAAAGGTTTTTTGTACTTTCATTTACTCCCCAATAACAGAGGCTCTCTTTTGACCAATTTAATCTTCAACAGAAAATTATATCACTATTTAAGTGGGCCCCTAGCCAAACCTAATTGGTCTATGGGAAACAAATGGCAAAGCTGGATAAAGACAACCTGGACTGTTCCTGTTTGTCAGCAAGGCTGTTTTCAAATAGTAACTGAAGTAAACGCTTCAGCTACAGCTCACACAGTGGCTGATGCCAGCATGTGACATGAGGCAAACCCAGCCAGCTTTCAAAAGATTATTCCAATGGCTGGATTCCATCCTCCAGTTTACAGCTCACTCTCTTTAGCACCAGCCTGATGTTTTCACAGGACTTTACACTTGCTTCTCACTTTGATCGTATTTGCAAATCTAGAAACACTTTCGAATCATTGTTTCAGTTTGAAAAAGAATATGTCCTTAGTAGGTATAATTTTTAAAAAATGTATATTCAAAGAAACAAAGACAATTCAGCAACTCCTGAGCCCCACAAGGAAGGTTTTCTCATAAGAGTAGGATCGACATTTTAGCTACAGCTGTGGTCAGATCTCAGATAACATGTAAGACCTCCTTCCCCATTGTACCAGAGAAATTAAATTGGATGCTGCTGTTTGCTACATTGCTTGTTTTGAAATTATTTATAGACCTTCAAGCCTACAGTGAAAAATCTCTCCTGTAAGGATATTTAAGCCCAATAAAATAAACTTAGTATTTTTGTGAGTTGTTTCATTTCTCTGTACTGGAAAATTCCTCTGCCAAAGATGAGTTCACTCTATGTCTCAGAAGAAAATAATCGCTTGCCCCAAGAAGAGAACATAAATTGATGCTATGACATAGAAAACTTGTAACTAGAAAAACTTGCAATATTATTGGGGAAACAAGAAAATTATTAAAAAGAAAAACTGCAAGAGGCAACAGAATGTGGATGTTTTAACCCTGTGAACTTGACTTCCACCAGTAACTACAAATTCACCAAGCAGCTGGAGTCTGTGGTTACCACCAGCAGTTTTGCTGGATGGGCTGAGCAGCAATGAAGAAGAAAGTGTTTGGACTCAGGCCTTGGCTTTGGCCTGGGTGGCACAGGTAACTCTGCTCTCCCAAGTAACTGAGAACATGCTCACTAATGTGCCATTCTCAATTTATGTGCTTGAGCAGGACAACTAAGCTGGAGGAGGGGTTAAAGGGATACCAGAAGGTCTGTGTCAGTAGTGCCCTGATTCATGTGCATCAGAACCAACTGGGTTGTTTGAAGTGATAGAGATCCCTGAACACACCAAAAGGTTCTGGTTCGATCAGTCTGGGATGGGTGGCTCTAGAAGTCTGCGTTTTTAACAGCATCACCAGTGATTCTATAGTTAGAGGTCTAGCCTTCAGATTGATCAACACTGAGCATGGATATTCAAGGTGGTCTTATTTCCTGCCTGCGCTGAAATGAAGAGGGTTGTACTTGGAGAAAGTTCGAGAAGCCAGAGGAAGTCATCAGTCAGGAGGAGGGCAGATGGTAGGAGTCAAAGTTCAAAGCAGGTGACCGAAGATTTGGAGGGAATCACAAAGCAATAGGGGGAGCAGATGAGCGGGTTTCCCTTTTGAGCACCTGTGGCCGGGCTGGTGTTGGTAGCATCCTCCAGGTTAAATGTGTTGGGGAGGCATACTGTATCCATAACAAGGGTTCAAAATGTAACCACACTGAAATCACTTAGGGACTTTTAAAACACTGAGTCCTACCTGCAGTGGTTCTGATTTAATTGGCCTGGGTATGTCCCTGGCAGGGGAATTTTCAGATGATCCTAATGTGCAGTCAATCCCTGGTTTAGAGGATCAGCAAGAGCATGGGCACCTCGATTCCATGATCCTGACCAGCACTTCTCAACTTTTAATATGCACACAGCTTAACAGAGGATACTGCCAAAACGCAGATTCTGATTCAGCTTGCCTGAGTGGGGCCTGAGGTTCTCCATCCTCACAGTTCCCAGCAACGCTGTCGCTGCTGATTCATGCACAACACGTTGAACACTAAGGATCAGGAAGACGACAATCTCTCACTCTGCTCCAGGAGTGGAAATTTGTTATAAATGCAATCGTCACCTTTCACCCTAGACCTACCAAATCGGAAGCCTTGGTAGGGTGCTGTATTTGAACAACCTGTGCAGGTGGTTCTGCTGCACACTCAAGTTTGGGAACCTCTGTTCTGCTCCAGAACAAAACCACCTGGCTGCACAAGGTCGTGAACATGTCGTCCTCAAAATGTGACCAAACCTTCTCCAGTGGAGCATCTGGAATTTATAAAGAGAAGGTTTGGGTTCTCTTCCTCCTTCTTGGCAATTAAAAGGGCATTATTCCCACACGACCCCCAAATAGTAATGAATCCAACACACTAGTCTTTGTTCAAGCACAGAACCTCATGATCCCACAAAACGAGGTGGTCAAATGTGCTTTCCAGGGTCATTTCTGTCCCTACAGCCTGTGATCCCACCTCTCTCTAACTAGGGAGGCTGTGATGGCTTTTCTACCTTTGTCCCTGGACTCCTCTCAGCCCACCCCATGCTCTATTGTTCCTATCGTTATACCCTTTTAAAAGAAAGAACAGGAGGAACAAAAGCATTAGCAAGCCTCGGATCCTGGGTAACTGTCACATATTTCTTGCAGAGTCAGAAGTAACGAGCAGCTGGGCCTAGATCATGGTGCGACATGTGGAGGTGCAGAGGCAGAAGGCTACTGGAGAGCATGGTTTCCTTTGGGGCTCTGGCTAGCAGGAAGCACCTTGAAATTTACATGTATGAGTGTGGGTGAGTCCCTGAAAAGCGGCCATTCTGGCTCCTCAGCCTTTATTTCACACTGTGGGTTCTCTTTCATCTAATATAGTTAAAATCAAATTGCCGAGGATGCACACAGCCCTGTGAGGTAGGGTGATCAACCAACCATCCTGGACTGCCAGGGACAGCCCTACTTTTAGCACTGAAAGTCCCACAGCATGGGCAAACAGTTCAGTCCCTGGCACAAAGGATGGTTGACTATCTAGATCAGGATTTTTTAATGTCCATATAATTGACATTTTGGTCTGGATAATTCTTGGTTGTGAAGGTCTGTCCTGTGCATTGTTGGATATTTAATAGCATTCCTGGCCTCTGTCCACTAGTTGCCAGTAGGACTTACCCAGTTGTAACAATAAAAAATGTCTGCTGCCATCGCCAAATGTCTCCTGGGGGTGAAATCACCCCCAGTTGAGTTCCACCATTCTAGATATAAGTGACCATGTAATCTGAAACCTCTCCAGGTGCACACTTCTTATATTTTAATGTGCATAAGAATCACTTAGAATTTTGATGAACATTTCTCCAAAAAATGCACACACATGGCCAGAAAACACATAAGAAGACACTTAACATCATCAGTCATTAGGGAAATGCACATTAAAACCAAACTGAGATACCATTTCATAAGCACTAGGGTGGCCAAATAACAAAGACAATTATAAATCTCAACAAAGACGTAGAGAAATTGGAATCCTTATACATTGCTGGTGGGACTGTTAGTATAGCCACTTTGGAAAACAATTTGAGAGTTCCTCAAAATGTTAAACATAGGGGTATCGTATGATGTAGCAATCCCACTGATGAGTATATACCCTAGAGAATTGAGAACATATGTCTAGACCAAAAACCTGTACACAAATGTTGATAGCAGCATTATTCACATAGCCAAAAAGTGAAAACAATCCTGAGTCTGTCAACTGTTGAATAAACAAGTGTGATTCATCCACATGATGGAATATTATGCAGCTGTGAAAAGAACAAAGTACTGATATCTGATATAACATAGATGCAACTGTAAAACATTATACTGAGACAGAAACCAGACCTAAAAAAACATTTATTGTATGATTTCATTTATATAAGATGCCCATGTATGCAAATTCATAGAAACAGAAAGTAAATCCGTAGATTCCTAGGAGCAAGGGTAGGAGAATTGTGTGTGACTGTTGATGGGTATGAAGTTTGTTCTGAAGGTGATGAAAATGTTCTAAAATTAGATTGCAATGATGGTTGCATGCTTTTGTAAATATACGAAAACAGTGAATTATATACTTTGAACAGGTAAATTTTATGGCATGTGAATTATATCTCTATAAAGCTGTTATTTTTAAAAAGGAAAGAATTATTGGAAGATCTTATTAAAATGTGATTCTGATTCAATAAGTCTGGAGCGAGGCCTGATTTTCTGGGTGTCACACTTGGAAAGACCAATCCCTATACTAGGGATTCTCCGAGAAAGTTTCCTGACCAGCAGCATCAGAACTACCTGTGATTTTGCTAGAAATACAAATTCTCAGACCTCAACCCAAACTTAGTAAAAGAAAGTCTAGGAGCAGTGCCCAGCAATTTTTTAACAGGCTCTGTATGACAATGTTTGAGAACCACTGCTTAGACCAACTCCTCCCCACCCTGATTGGCTCATTTCATCTTGCATGCAAACACGTTTTAGCGGAAATGTTTAATTTTTGCTGAGAAAAACATATTATTTAAGTAAATCATTAATATAAATCTATTTAAGTAAATCATTAGTATAAGTCTTATTGCTTTAAAGAATTAATCCTCAAAGGTAAAGAAACTTCCACATGAAGGTATTTTATTCTTGTGTTTTGGGGACCCCAGGTTGTCCCCATAACATTTTGTTTATTATGTGCTAAAAGATTCTATTAAAAGCTAAAAGCATCTTGCTTCAATAGTGCCAAGTGAGAAAGCACACATGACTTCTTTGCAGATTGCTATGCATGTTCTAACATCATACACATGACATTAACTAATGACACGCTGCTTGGCATGAATAGGGAAAAGGAAATGCATAAAGAATGCAAAAAGGAAGAGAACGGTGGAGTTTTGGAGAGAAATGAGAGACTGGGATACTGTTTCTCCCTGGAATATATTCCCAGCTCTGAATCAGTGGATTGGACAGTCTTATCTCTTCTCCATGTCATCTTTTCTGCGTGTGGTGACTCAGTACTTGACTGTTCCTTCTGTGGGAGGGAAAGAGAATGTCTATTTTTAACACCAGGTACACTGTTATTTTCATCACAGGAATATATTGTGTTTTGTTTATTTTCCATGTGTTTTCCTGGTGAAGATTGGGACTGCAGGGTCTAGTCCTTGCATTTAATTCTACAGATTTAATTCTACAGAACCTAGTACACCTGGAAGCTCAGTGACAGTCATCTATGCACCTAAGTGCCCTCACAGTCTAAGCGAGACATGCACTTCATTAAGTCATCCTGAGCTCTTTAGTTACTAAAGAGGCTTCTCCTGGTCTTAAGAGTTAATGTGCTCCCCTGCATCTCTAATTTCTTCTAGAGAAGGGTTTTAGCCTTGGGAAGGCTCAGGTCCTCCTGCTGATTGACTGACAGCCCCACGGATAGGATAGAACTCCATAATACACAGCCCTGGTCTCCAGCTTCGTGCCTTGTCTGCCCCTCCGAATCTCATGGCTCTCCATGGATTGCCACATGAGGTTAAGATTTTTCACCTCATCGAAACACAAACGCCATAACTTAATTCATGAAGACAAACTATTTGCACTGGTAATGGTAAGCAGTGGTTTGGTACCAAGCAATGTTCTCCTTACAACTGTCTCTGAGAGAAGTTTCTTTGCGGTGACCGACTGTTGTGAGTGTTCACACACTCCAGAATGCTTTCTTGCCCAAAGAGTTGACCTAATTTAAATACAAATATTAGGTTGTCTCATACAAGGAATGTTACTCTTCCTGTTGTCCATGAGGTACCTATCTCCTGCTTTAAACTATGGCTAAGTACCATCTCCTTCAGAAACTGTACCAAGTTCAACTTCAATTAACTCACATATATCCCCTCTATAACTCAAAGCATTTCCATGATTATTGTGTTCTTACAGCTTTATGCAGTGTGTGATATTTTTTATTGTAAAAGCATTAGCACAATATGTTTCAACTCATAAAATGCCTCCATCATATACATACTTCCATCTCAGTGCATAAGGCAATCACATAACCAAGTACTAAAGCATAAAACCTGGGGATAGTTTTTTGGCTTTTTCTTTTATATCATTCAAAACACCAGCAAGTCTACTTATGAATGTATTTTGAATCTGTTCTTTCTCTCATTTTCATAGCCACCACTACCACTTTGTCTAAAACATTACCATCTTTCTTTTACCTGGACACCTTCAATGGCCTGCTACATGATGCCTCTGTTTTCGCCACCTTTTAATCCATTCTCTACACAAACAATAGAGTGATCTTAAAATAAAAAAAAATTATATATATATATATATATAATCAGATATCCCTCCCCAATGAAAAGTCCTTCTACAGCTTTCCATTTTACTTGAAGTCAAACTTGAAATCTTGACTGTGACCTGCGAGAACTGTCTCTAACTACTAGTATCCTGCTAATTATGGGTCTAAAAGTCACGCTGGCTTTCTTTTCTGTTCTTACAATAAGTCAAGTGCTGCCTGTGCAAAGGCTTTACCTTTACTGTCCCATCTTCTTAAAATACCATTCCCATAGTTCTCATGCAGTGTCTCATCTTTCAGGGCTCAGCCTAAAAGTCACCTCTTCAGAAAGATTTTCCAGTGCCAATTAGCAATTAGATTTTATTGTTCTCTAACACACCACACAGTTTATTTTCTTCAATGTACTTCATTACAATCTGCATCTGTTTCCAGCATGTGTTTTTACATTAATATATGTTCCGCACACACAAAAAAAAGAAATTCACCAGTATATTTTACTATCTTCGATGATTAGTACAAATAGCTATTATAAAATAAGCTCTCAATAAATACATATTTAACAAATGGATCAACATAATGTAGTTTTGTTCCCCATAAGCTCCTAAAGAATAGGGACTAGTCTATTTATTGTTCAGCCTTCCAATGGTATATATATATAGTGGCATTCATATAAAAACACGTGCTATTTAATGAACTAACATAAGGATCTCTCACTGAAGTTGTCTAGGCAATAACACAAAGCCTAATTCTCAAAGCTCACTCAGTTTCTTTTACTCTGTTTTTTTCTCTTTTTGAAAATCATTATTAATATTTGTGCTCTGCTGTTACAAAATGGCTTACAATGTAATTGGAGAAATTAAGAACTAGCTTATCTAAATCCTTCTTAATCTGTCTATGTGGTTAAAATGAAATAAATATTATTAATACTTTACAAAGGAACCTATTAGATGTAGTATGCAAAAATCCAATCACTAATTCTTTTTTTTCTTTCACCCTTTGTCGTAAGGTAGGAGGCTCAAAGGGACTTTCTTTCTTGGGCTAAGCCTGGACCACTTTATCTGCAAGGACAACAAACGCTCCTGAAGCCTATCTGATTTCTTTGTATGATTATATGGGTCACGTTTTGAGAGGGTGAATTTGAGTTCAAAGCAGAGGAGGCCTGACTACTGATAGGACCGGCCTCTGCCAGCATTCTCCCTTCACCCTCCGCAGAGCTCCCGCCTCCACCCACACACGTGTATGTTCCTGATCATCAAAAACTGGGACAACTCTTTACTGATCTTTCCTTGTCAGGATTAATATATCAGAAGTGAGGACATCTCTCTTCTTGACAAACTTCACCCTAAAACCCTGTCAGAGAAGTTGGGAGTGGAATATATTTCCCATTAGTTTATCTGTCTTAATTCACTGAGAGATCATTTGACTAATTCTAAACTTTCTTGACACAATCAAGTTGCCTAACACACATTTCTCTTAGATTTATAATATATTTTAAGCAAACCCAAACATACTGTGGTAGGCAGCTTCTGATCTGGCTCCTGTGATTCGATTCCCCACCTTCGGGCTTTCAAATCTTTGTGTAATCCCTTCCCTTGAATGTGAGCTGGACTAGCAGTTTTCTTTTTAATGAATAGAGTACTGCAAAGATGATAGAATGTCACTTGCATGATCAGATTACAAAGGATAGTGCACTTTCATCTCATTTGCTCTCTTTCTCTAGTGAGAGGGCCTCACATTGCAAGGAACTTAGGGTAGCAACAGCTAGTGAGGAACCGGGCCACTCAGTCACCAGCTCTCAAGAAATCAAGTGAGTGGGCTTGGAAGCTGATCTTTCTCCAAGTGAGCCTTCAGATGAAACTGCAACTCCAGCTGACATCTACATTGCATCCTATGAGAAACCCTAAAGAACAGGACCTCACTAAACTATGCTTGTGTTTCCGCCTCCAAAATTGATGAGATAATAAATGTATATTATTTTAAGCTGATAAATTTGGAGGTAAGTTGATTCACTGCAATAGATAACATTATATATATATATGTATGTGTACACACACACACACACACACACACACACACACACACATATATATATATAATGTTTGACTTTTTTAAGTGGAGAAAATTATAACAAGATTTTATAGGAAAATTTCAAGCATGATGACATAGTCATAAAGAGGAATTTGGAAAATATTTTAAAACAACATGTGAAATTCAAGGAAGTAGGTATAACTATGGCAAAAAAGGACAGAATGGAGTATAAAAAGCAGTGTGTATGGAAACAGAAATAGCCATTAAAATTTCTTTTTGTGCAAGTATTCACTGGGTACCAATTGATACTCTACAAATACTTGTCTAAGGAGATGACCTAATTTAAATATGTAGGAAAGGAAACCATGGGAGGTTCAACAACTGACCCCAGGTCATGTAAGAAAATTAATATCAGAGTTGAGATTAAAACTCTGCAAACGTGGGTCCTTTTGACTTCTCTGCTTTGAGGACAATACATCTTGCAAATTGACCCAATCTTTAAAAAGTCAGGCTTCTGCCGGCTCTGCCTGAACTGCCTCTCCATCCCAGTCCCTATCTTAAGAACCCCACGGTGGTTTCTAAGCAGTCTTTTCTGCCCTAATTAGCTCTAGTGATCTTATGTTTCCAAGGCACTTTCAAATTACATATGGCTCAAATGATGGGGTTGTACACACATCATCTGCAATGTGGTCCAAATGCGGTTGAGAGGAGCATGAAGATCTCTCTGAGGGGGAAGGAGAGGGATTAGATGATCACTTAGATGTCCATGATTAAAGTTCTGTTCATTTTCTTGGTCACTTTAGCTTACCCCTGTCCTGAATCTGCTATGTTAGAAAATGTAAGAATTACTCTTTCTCTGAAAACTTAATTTACTGATTTCTCTTCACTGGAATAAGGGACTGAGAAAGAGAAATTGAATTTGGCTAAGTTCTCCTCAAAGGTCAACTAGAAGTACACTAGAATACTATTGTAGTAATAGAAAACTGATCATACTTTGCCAAATAAAGCAGTTAATTAGTTTTGGAGATACTAAACAGGAATGGTTAAAAGATAAACCAGATGTATGGTTCTCTGTACTGCTTTAATTTCACCATGGTTATTTGATATTCTCCATCCCACCCCATCCCCCATGTGTTTTGAAGAGTAGAAAGTTTCCAAAATGCCCTAAACATAAGTCTTGCATAGGACACAGGGGCTTTACCAAAGAGCCTGACTTTTTAAAGACTGGGTCAATTTGCAAGATGTATTGTCCTCAAAGCAGAGAAGTCAAAAGGAGCCACTTTGCAGAGTTTTGATCTCAACTCTGATATTAATTTTCTTACATGACCTGGGGTCAGTTGTTGAACCTCCCATGGTTTCCTTTCCTACATATCTGTGAAGTGGAGATGAAAATTCTGAACTTCAAAGTGATAGCTTAAACCCTTTTGAAAGTGTGAAGTGATAAGTGTTTCCTTTTAGCTTCTATCAGATGTTATACAATTTTCCATTCAGGTGAAAATTGACTTCAAACATATCTAGCTTCAGTTTTGACCTAATCATCTATTGATTAGTGGTTCTAAAAAATCAGTTGTGGGATATCTGAAACAGCAAATATGAGTGGCCACACTGAAAGCCCAGAGTATCCCAAGTAGCCTAGGAAAAAACTGTGCCTTCAATGGTGTCCTCTTGCTTTGTCCCCTTCACAGCTCCTGTCCTTCTAATCAGATGGTATTTGGAGTTTGATATTTAAAATATTGTCCTCCTTGTAATTGAATTGGTTCTAGGCAAATATAGAATATTTATTTTGAAATTTCCATTAACAACATAAAATAAAACAAGAGCAATTATGTCTTCTATTAGTGTCTTTTCTTCAAATAATCATTTTATTTATAGTGTTTAATTATGCCTGCCTAACAAGCCAAGTAAATCCTTTAGGTGCCAGAAAGCACCTCACAGGCAAATTCACAAAGGGACTGGAAAGACTTCAAGGACAGGATGAAGTTCTGACATGTCACTTAAAAGCAGTATAGCATAGTTTGCAGAGGTCAATGAACACGCTTTATTTGCTGTCTCCAAAAAGGTACCCTAGAGTGACCCCACAGTGAAGATTGGAAAAGGGAATGATGGCTCTGCAAGGGTTTTTCCCAAATCCCATCGGCAGTTTTCTAAGTATTCACTTTACTAGGATTTAGAAAATGCTTCTATTTAGGAAGCTCAGTAACAGATGCAGGGTGGCTGCTCAAAGTCATATGCCCTGTTAGAAGATACCACAGTAGTTCTTTTTCTAGCCAAATTGCTTAAGGAAGTACAAATCTTGCACAGGAGCAAAATTACGTTATCCTTGGCCTCACATAAGAAAGCTTAAGTATTTGCCAAGGCCGCCCAAAGCTCTGTGCTGGCCAATTCCTTTCAATGACGGAGAATGGGTTCAATGTGCCTACAATGCTGATGTAACGTGCAATTGACTTTCAGTGTTCAAAGGGACTGCAGCTTTCAGCCTAACCCTTGAGAATGAGCTAGGTTGGAAAGGACAGTATCACCTGGAAAACAAACCCAAAGCTAATGCTCTGGCTAATATAAAAAGTGAACTTAGAATTTTGACTCATTAATGATGAAGCTTATGTCCAAACCTTAAATACCAAATAAGTCTTGTACCAAGAATTGGACAATGAGTTCGGTCTCTTTTAATCCACTTTTTAAGCTATTGGTTAATTTTTCCTCCAAATGTGATTAGAGAAAATAACCTGTCCAGTAATTTATCAAATCTGCATTTTGGCTCTGTGATGGTTTTGAGAAATAATTGCCTGAAAATATGTATGTACAGTTTTAAATAACAGAGCAAATATACTCCTAAGGATCCACTTATACAAAGAGCAGTGTAGGGTTATAGATTTAATAAAAAGTCTCAATGGTCAGGAGATCTGGATTCCGGCAAAAGGCCTTTAACAAGCTTATTACCCTTCCTTAGGCTTTGGTTTTCTCGTGGAGAAAATAAGAAGGCTGCACCGCCTAATCTCTAAATGGACCTACTGTTTCCTCTGAGTCATTCTTACAAACCTTCACTCACTGAGGACCATTCGCTTTATGCTATAAAAATAATTTTCCAGAGAGGTCTACATTTCGTTTTCATGCTCATTCCTGAAGTAACACGACTTTACATAATGGTATTCCTGCTCTTTTCCCAAAAGACAAAGTAGTAAGACACAGAGTACCTGAAGAAAGAAAATTGGGATGTGAAGGAATTGACTAGCAAAGAAACTACCTAATGTCTTGTGGCTATCCAGGGACCTTTTAAAGTTAAGTACAAATGCTTCTCATGCAGTTTTACCCCTGCTGTCCAGGATCTTCTCTCTGAATCCCACCTGCAGAGAATGTCAAGGACATGGGTTTCAAAACCTAGGTCTGACATTCACTAGCTGTGTGACCTCATCTGAAAAGAGAGCAGGAGACCTAACTCACTGGGTTCCTTTGAGGGTTGGAAAATGCATTTTATAGAAAAGTGCTTACACAGTACCCAATTCATAATAGACGACCACTACATTTGAATCTAAATTGAATAGACTCTGTTCCCATTATCGCATGCAAACTGCAACTTGTACTGTAAAAGTTTCTGGTAGCTTTAATCTAATTGGAGGAAGAGGGAAGAAATTAAATCTTTGTCCCATAGCCTTTTTATAAATAATAGCAAATAATTTTTGGCCCCAGAAGGTATTTGGCAATTCTGTAGTGGAGGTAGGCCTGGGAGGGGGCAATAACTCTGACACTTAATTGTTCTAAAGTTAAATTTCTAAAAATGATAGGCTAGAAATGTTTCACTAGATTTTCTTACATAATGTAAATGATGTTCCTAAATGTATGGAACATAAATCTAAGATTTATGGCAATAAAATAATTTTAGAAATTCTCATAACAGTTCTACTGAGGCCCTGATGAATCTCACATAAGCAATTCTGAACTCTATCACATGCTATTGTGGATTTTTGCACTAGAGTAAAGAAAACTTCCTTGATTTCTTCTAAGATTGTTTGTTATATAAATAGGTAGCCTTTTGAATTGTTTCTTCAAATTCTGGTAGAAGGCCCTAGATCTCTAGTATGACTATCAAAACAAAGTAGCCATGAATGAGGCCAACGGAGAACAGTTGGTAGTTATAGCAGCAGTTGGTATCTATGCATTCCAATATGGGGTGGTTAGAACAGGTTGACAGAATACAGAGTCTAGGAATACAAAGGAAATGGGAATGAGCCACAAGTAATTAACAGCTTAAGTACATGTGACAAATATTCTGGCTGCCCAAAGACATAGATGGCTTATATCCAAATGGCTCAATGGAAATTATGACTTGAGAGCTCAAATTCTATAGACTCTGTGGATTTGAACTTATCTAAACATGCTTTTAAAAATTGTTGAAATAGGCTCACATAAACCATCATTAGGCCTTATGAGAAGAAAGCTATCCTGAGACAGGAGCATCAAAAACACATATTTGACTCACTGTCAGTAGTTTCTGATTAAAGCAGAGGGCTAGTTTTGAAACTGAATGAGGTATTCTATTCATGGTGGCCCTCAAGATAATTCCTGACTCATTCTTCAATGCTTTGAGACAAGACTGACCATAAAAAAAAATCTAGAATAAAAGGTCCAGCACACAAAAATCTCTACAAGAAATTGAGACTACAGCAGGACTTTGTGAACTTAATTATGTGAAAAGAGAGCTTATTTTCCCCACTTCAGTATGAGAGAATAGGAGCAAAGGAATTGAGAAGTTTATCTTTTTTTGGAAGGGAAATAGGCAGATGATCTTGTGTGGATAGGTAGAAACGTTCCTTAGGGAGCTTGGAGAGAATAAGCCATATGCCAACCCCAGGAGCAAAATGGCAGTTCTGGAGACACTACCCATGGGTAGGGATGGCCTTATCCTCTAGCGTATGAGACTCTGGGTTGGTGAATCAAGTCTTTTTCCAGTGTGAGTAACAGACATCCATTCAGGCAAGCACAGGGAAGAGCGGAGATATATTGGCAGCTACCAGGATAACTTACAGGAGGAAGTCCACCAATGTTTGCTAGATTAAGGAAATAAAAAACTTCAGAAGACCTCAAATTTTCACATTTTTGCTCACTACACTTTTCTTCCATTCTCTCTGCAGACTGGCCTTTTTTGTTTTATCAAGAATATTGTGGAAGATGAGCGCGGCCATGCTCTTTCACATCCACTTCTAGTTCCAGAGCCATTGATGCAGCAGCATCCTGGTGACCCGAATTAAAATTCTTATGAAGGAAAAATCTAATTGTGAGTGAAAATATTCCAACAAGTATCCACCACATAGATATTTCCTATACGGGTTTTTTCTAGTACTAGTTCAGAGAAAACTATGGGGGAATGAAGGGATTAGAGGTTTTACAGTTCTGTGGAAGATGTCTGAGACTGAACACTAATTAATGTGAAAGCACATGAAAATTTTTCTTTTTTATTATCATGAGTCAAAGAAGAAATTTGATACCAATCTTTAAAAAGCCTAATTATTATTTAGATATTAAAGGTTAAAGAAGAGAATATCAGATTCGGCATTAAAGAATCATGCCACAGCCCACTTGTGCGAGTCATACATAATCAAAGGGCTGCTTTATGTACACCTGACCAGCTTTCCCATACTTCAGATATGAGCTTTAATATCTTTTTTATGTCAAACATTATAAATGTAATAGACCAAAGGATTGTCTAACATGATCATTACTGTAGTGGCAAGAAAAGGTTCACATTTTCAGTGTTAGAGAGTATGTATTACCAAACTATTCCATAAAATAGAGCTCATTTTGCCAGATTTACTTTTTCTTTGAACCAAGCCATGATAAACATGATGAAATTATCCTGAAATCATAGAATACTATGTTGGAAGTGACTTGAAAGATAATCTCTTCAAGTGATTGCCAAACTTGTTCCAATACGAAGACCCCTTTCTAAGATAAAAACAAAAAAAACCTTATGACGTACAGATGCTGATAGTTTTAACTCACTGAGAAATTATATTATGACAAATAGCTACTATAAATTGAGAAATGCTTTTTGAAAAAAATGCTAATTAAATACACTTCAGTATATTTTGCTTAAGTGAGTAAATAATTCCACTATTTAAATAAAACTTGAAATTCCTATTTGGACTTGAGACCTTTTAAAAATAACTATGCAACCCTCCCTCAGGAACCAATGGTCCACAGGTCAGCAATTGCTGTTTCTCCATACAAGCTTATTTTATAGATGAAAGGACTAGAGCAAAGGAAACTGGATGATTTTCCTGAGGTCAAAAATTTTAATTTAAATGTACTAGAATTCAATTCAATGGGCAGGGATATCAGTTCTATCTGAATCAAAGAATAAATTACTTCATTCTTTTTATCTTTAAATATCATTATTTGGCTTGCATTATATGTATGTATCAAATACATATATTTCAAGATATATGTATCTCAAATATATATCAAATATATGTATATTGGATTGTGGATATATATGTATATATGTACATTATATATATATATATATATATATATATATATATATATATATTCATACACATATATATAATGAATGATGTTTTTTTTCCACAATCCACAATCTCATAATCATTTTCCACTGAACAAAGTCCTAGTACTCTGCTAGCAAAACAATTGCATGAACAAAACTTCAAACTTTAGAAAGGTTATATCCTCCACCGTGTGTGGGGGCATTTTGAAAACTCTCAGAGATGACTTTAAAGAAGCAACCTAACATTGTCAGAGTGTTTCAACTTATTTCTTCTTAATTCATTTTACAGGCTCATTGATAACATCTGAAACACTTTACAAAAAATATAAGAAAGCAATAAAAAAAATATACCTTCATAACTCCCCCAAAGAGGTGAATGGGTACCTGAGAAGGCAAAAGTGCCTTCCATTGAAGACGAAGTTCAATGTCTGTCTCCAAAAGGAACATTAATAACCACAATTAGGACAACTGTAATTCGGGTCTTCCTCCAAGCTGCAAACGCTAGACATAACCTCAAATGAAACTTCACTATTACTTCTCTAGCCTCAGCTGGGAGAAAAGAAATGCCTCGGCCCAAAGTAATTGTTTTTTCTCTACTATTTCCTGCCAAGGCACCTACATGCTGGTAAAATGTAATTATGGTACATAATTCTGTAATACAACATAATTAGCTAAATATGGTAGTTAAAAGGAATTGTTTTCCTCCTTTCAAAATGAAACTCATCTTGTCCCAATGTTTTTAGCTCCACTTTCCTATATTGAACCAAATTTGCAAAAGTGCACATCTCATAGTCATTTATGCCAGCCATTTGGTGAGCTGCATTAATATCTGCAGCTTCTTTTAAAATATAAGCCACATTTAATGGCCATGCTAAATATTACAGAGCCTTCAAATATCTGAAGGGTTGCATAGTGAGGCTCCACTAGATTGAACGGGGCACTGGCGTCCCATCTATAACGATTCCTAATGTATTCCTCATTATCATTCCAGCCACTCATTGAGTTCCATTCTAACTTATATTGATCCTATTTTCAGAAGGACCTGGGGATAAGTCAAAGAAGTAATTAAGTAGTTTTTAAAGAATAACCACTGTCACCTAAAATCATTAAAGGAGAATAAAATACCTGCCGTCCTTTACCATATCAAAACTAATTCGTAGTTGAATAAAAAGTCACTTCCTTAAACATTAAAATTTGGAATATTCGGAGAATTTGGGAACATAGAACTAACTGAAACTGACTGTTTTTAGGAACACCTGTTTATAGTCATGATTTAGGTTGAATTCACATCTGTCCTGGATATCAGCTATGTTCCAGGAATAGCTACAGCTCTGTGCAACATGTTTACTTTAAGAATTAATGTCCTATAGAAATACTATATGCACATTGGTCATATTCTGTTCCCATATTAAGGTATTACTGTGCAGAAAATTGACATTTTAAAGCATTCAAATAAGGTTGGCTCAAGGAAATCAAAACAAAAAAACAAAAAAAAACCAAAAAAACAAAAAATAGCTCTGTCTAAAAGAAATGGTGATGTGGGCTTATCTGTTTTAAATAGAAAATTCAGGTATGACCCCTGACCGTGGTACTTTAATTCAAGTAATTGGCATGCTACGAATGTGTCTGTGAAATGTATAAACAGGAGCAGTAAAAAATTACAAGCTGTTAAAAATGTGTGCAGACAGATAAGTTAAAAAGTATATCGTCTGTACTACCGCAAGAGAGCCAGACGCCAACCTGCTCGGAACACGTTACAAGCGACCCTTTAGCAAATTAAGTTTGGTTGGCTCTCTGTAAGTGGTCAGGACAGATATTTGCCTTTCTCAGGTGTGGGTGGTAATTTATAAGACTGACAACATATACTTTTTTTTCAAAAGAGAAGGGTGGGTCTCTTTACCTAAGCAGGACTGGAGGCAAGCTTCATATTCAGTCAAACTATTCCCGCTTTAATCTCAGGATGTTATAACTGAAAAAAACTCTTATATCGTTGGTTCAGTGATTCTCTGAATGTGTGTCAGGAGCCGTGGTGATGAGAGAGTGGAGGTACTTAGATCGAATAAGTTTCCTGTGCCATAATTTTAACAAGAGTAATCACCCTGGCAGTGGGGCTTCTGTACAGGATAAAAAAGAAAGAATGCTGATGCTAAAAACAAGTTTGAAAATACATTTTTATTATCTATAGATGAAATCTTTCAGTTCTGGAGGAAAGAAGTTGTACAAGTTTGATTAATTTATTAGAACTAGAACCAGGTACAGAAGATAATGCTAGGTCATATAGATAACAAAGTTGGTTTAAAGTATGCATGTTACTCTTCTTGGTCTCAATAGTTGTCATTTGCAGGAGTATTCCTTTAAGTACTGGGATTTGGTGATTCCCACCCATATTCTCCACTGTTCAATTTTCTTTGTTTTGTTTTAAATTTCGATTTGTGAATAATTTTAATCTCATATTGCTATAAAACCCACTGACTTCTGATTTATCATTTATAATTTACATAATTAATATCATAAAATTTGACAATTCTCTCACATTTCCAATACTAACAATCTCTCTCCTCTGGCTCTCTCGCTCCCTCTTTTCCTCTTACACACATGTACCCATTCTATAATTTCATAACTCTCTCATGCCTCTATTATGTACACTGATGGTATTATGATCTGAATAAGAAATTAATATAATGCAATATTGGAGAGTGTGAGCACTTACTTGGAAAGAATTTGCATACTTTCTTCTAAGAGGCCTCTGAAAATGGCTTAAAACATCTTAAAGAAAATGACTCTGCTCCAGGATCCTATCCCAGTCTTGAAGTCTCAAAATATCATCACATTATCTTTAAATTGACCTTTCCAGCATGGACTCACATTAACCAAAATCGAATGAAAAATAAGTTTTCTGGAGTTTAACTAATTGAATATACATGGCCAGCCTATATTTCTTGCATGCAGACTCATAAGAGAAAGCCAATCATAATTAGTTTACCATTTTATTAATTTAAATAAAGAGAAACAAATTGCCTTGAAGGTAGACTCAAATTTTTTTAGTACTCTGTGAAACACGGCTGCAAAATAGAGACTCTACAAATGCAGGCCTATAAATTTTTATTCAAATCTTTCTTGTTGCCATATAATACTGGGGAATTTCATCTCGTATTCATCTTGTCTATCATTCAATGTAGAGACTGGGTTATGTCATCTCATCCACAGACCTAACACAGTACCTCAATCATAGAGTGTGCTCGGTACATGTCATTGAAGGAGGTAATGGTAGAAAAGTGTATCCAAAAGCTAAAGTGGTTAAAAATTAAAAGGATATCAGATTGAGTGAGAATGGCAGAGTAAGAAACTTAAGAATCATTATACTTATCATGCATTATAGAATATAATCAAGAATTCTTGAATCTGAGACAAAAAAAAAAATTATTCTTCAGTCATGTTTACTCTATATCCATAGTCAAAGTCTAGACCATTGAAATTGTGGCAGTTTAGATTAGGATATGTGCTGAGTATCTTCTTTACGTACCTGCACATCTATTCTCCACTATACTGCACCAGAGGTTCCAGTTGGGTTCAGCCAACAGAGATCACTAACAGGTGATTAGAGGAAGGGAGAAGAATGAGGCCATTTTATTTATTCCATGAGCTCCTTATTGCCATTGGCTGTCTGTGTCTCATGGCCAAAGGTCTCAATTCCTATCAGACCACCATTTCTCTACACACATTTCTCTGTTTCCAGATTCTGACAAATATACTCCTTATTCTGATTTAGCGGTAATGTCAACCTTCTTTTACTAGCTCCAAGGTACTCCACTACCCATTGTTGATCTCTCTTACCTGCACACACCTTTTCAAATAGATTGTTTTAAAATGCTCCTCAAAGAACTCAATTTGTATATGCCATCAACTTCCTGCTGTGCCCCCCCACCCATTGAGGAAGTCAAGGAAATAATTACACAATATGTCGTGCACACAGGTAATGGTCATCACGACTGTCCATTTCTTTAGTATGGCCCATAAGATACTCAAGTTTTGGGGGATTGCTTTGCCGTGTATAGTCATTTGTACTCTTAAAAACTATGACCTTTGTTCTCACTATTGAACTTTGAAATTTGTAGAAGTGGGGCACAATGGTTATGAATTGTAGATTTGTTAGGGATCAAATCAAGGACATTTCTTTAAACTACATAACAATAACTCAGGACTAGAAAAATATGACACAGATTGAGGATATCTTGGTAAAAAGATTACAATTTTTCATTTTCCTTGAAGTGGAGTGGGTTACAAAATCACTAAATCAGTTCAGTCCACAATGTCCCCTAAAACTGAAATTGTCTTTTGCTCATTACCTACAGTGGCTAACGAAAAGCTGAAATTCTACATCTAATATAAAAGCTGTCCTTTTATTTTTAACTACTGACCATAAATAAACTTTTGTAAATTCAAAGGTTAATGCAATTCTGAAAGCCATTTTGCTTATATTTTTGCAATAAACTAAATACATAAATATTAAATACAACAAATCAATTAGAGTTACTTCATGTGGTTGTGTTTTAAGAAGTTTTAAAAATTACATCTCATTTGCTGCTATATTAAAATAGAGAAAATTGGGTATTGTTTCTTTGGAGAAAGCTTTGACTTTCTCAAGTCTCTCCAAGGCAAATTGGAATCAACTTGCTGGCACTGTTATAGTTTACAACACGGGCTCACTATTGTCCCCAATTTTGGCATAAGTTTTGGAAAAGATTTTTTGCCACTCTAGCAACAATCGCAATCTAGAAAGTAAAATGAAACTTGCTTAGAATGCTGAATTTGCTGGTCCTGTGATCCCTGCATCAGAGTTCTATTTATAATTGAGCAGTCTCGTGTTTTATTCGTTTTTCTCCCCCACTCTGGAAAGATGGGGGGAAAACTCTAAATATATGGTATACAGATGGAGTAAAAGCAGATGGAAAGTTTCAAAGGATTAAATATTTGGAATCCAAAGTGTACAGTTAAAACATTATTTTGAAATGACAGTTCCATTACATTCAATGAGGAATAAAAGAGATACCCTGAAATTTTGTCCTTCCCAAAACCTACAGCAAGCATGTATGTGTAAGATATTTACTTCAATTCGTAAATTTTTAATACCCTATAATTCACAGTGAAGAATGATCTGATACATTTTTCTAACAGAAAAAAAGTGATATCTTGATATTCTAACATCAAAAGCAAATGACTGTAAGTAACTAAAGCCATTTATGAGGAAAAATTCATGTATTTCATTCTGATATATGCGAAACTTTATCAACTTTTAAACCATATATCTAATGAAACCAAAGACAAGCCCAATTACAAGATTCTTATGGAAAAATAATGTATGTTGAAGATTAGCCTCTTGGGCTATCCCAAAGCTTTTTTCCTATCTCAAAGCTTTTTTCCTACCTCTTTACTGAATTTCTCTCACTGCTTCCTTTAAGAGGAGTGAGGGGTAGGCGAAAGAAAGAGTACGATAATTATATTGTCCAATATTTTATTGTACATTGGGTTAATGGAGAGAGAAATTGATGTCATAAAAGTAAAAGATCATAAGCCTGCTTGTTCACTCTCCCTCCAGCATAGGACTCAGGCTAGCAGTCACTGTACACTGCTGGCAAACAGGCCGTTTCTGACTCCAGCATCATGTCCTCACGATGGAGAGAAACAATCTAAAATTCAGTTGTAGGCTTTGTGCTGGAAGTTTCCAGAGCAAACCTTATGCACAGGTAACCCACATAGCCATTCTTGGTAAGCTTGCCATAGAGTTTGCATATCTCAGTAAGGACTGGTTCTAAAGGCTAGAGCCAATGCCTCAGCATAAAATACAACATTACAGCATTATTTTGCCCCATTATAGAAAGTTCCTCATAGTTTCTCATGTCTTCACATAATTTGAATATTCCTGTGTCTCCTGGCAAAATACTACAACAATATTATTTTTACTTGTTTTAAGAGTCATGAGATCTTATTTTTCATGAAATGAGTGTGTTTTGAAAAAAATAAAATAATTCCCTAACATAGCTTAACAAAAACATGACTGGAGTGAAAGTATGAATGGCCTGGGCCCTTTCCTGGGCAGTAGTTTTGCTAGAGGGCAGTTACCTGTGTAAATTAGTGAGATTTTATGTTAATCAGAAAAATTTTGAAATGATATAACAAAATTCTTTCACTCATTTTTTTCATCACAATAGGATTGTTAATAATGATGTAGGCATTCTCTAGTCACACTGGCCCAAAGCCATCCAAAAGCCATTCTTTTCCTTTCCTCAGCAAGATGAAGAGCTGGTGTCCTCTCAAGTTCAAAAAGAAAAAAAAATATATTATATATTTTCCATTGTCTTATGGTCAAAACTTCCTAGGGAAAATGAATTTTGACTGTAACTTTATGTATTTTATTTTTCATCTCACGCTATGCAACGAAGACCAAAAAAAAAAAAAATGTTTAGGCTCTCTTCTTGCTGAACTAGTTTCTTTGTCTGTTGCACTTTTCCTCAGAAAAAGATTAATAGCCATGTTTTTAAAGTGATGCTGCCTACTGTGAAATTTGTTCCCCTGCCATTTTTAAAAACTGTGTGCCACAGAGAAGCTTCTGCCTGGCTTATAGTTAATTCAAAAGATAACTATCCGGACACTATAATTCTTGCCTGTAAAAAGGAATGGATGGAAAGGATTGGGTTTTAATGCATGCTTAAATGTATTAACAATATTAAAACCTGATGGAATTTAAAATATAATTATTACATCTGAGATGCATTCAAGATGTAAACTTCTCACATTGATTCTATTCTAAGCAACATAGAAAAGCAACTGAAAATGAATAATGAACTTGAGAAACAAAATTATATGCCTCTGCAAGGCAAACAGGCCATTTGAATCTTCAAGGTATCATATTCAACATCTAAGACAAACCACTGCATTGTAAATAAAAATAATTTGGTACTGTGAACTTCTCATGGTTCAAGGAACATAAAATAATCTAGTGTACTTTTAAGATCATTGCAAATGATCAGGAAGTATTATTTTCCAGAAAAAGAAATAGTTACAAAGAGAATAATACTTGAGTATTGTGACTGAAAATCTTTTTTTTTTTTTTTATTCAAAGAGAACAGCATGGGAATTATCCATTTTATTCAACATGGCTTGAGGGAGCGGGGCTTTCCATGGTGAGAAATGAAGTATCTGTAATTAACTTGGACAACGAATATGTGATTTTTAATTCCTTCAGAATGACTCAGAGTTTTACTGATGGGATCATTTTGGGAATGAAAGAGCAGAAATATGGTGAGGTTTGTTTTAAAATCAGCAATCAGAATGGCAAAGCCAGCATCCCATATGCTCACTCTGGCAGCTCTGATTGCAAAGGCAAAGCTATAGACCCCTGAACAAAATCAAGGAGATTTACTGATTGTTCAGTGCCTTCAGCATTGGTCCTTTTGAACACTTCTTGATACTGATGACTCTGGCTCTTGATTTTTTTCTCAGTTACTTGAACCTACTTCTCCTTCTTGGTTCTTTGCAAATAATTTTTTTCCTAGTCATTCAGCTCAGCTCTTACATTTAGCATCCTTTAGGATTCCATTCTTTGATTTTTTTTATAACAGTCGGAAATTACATTACTTACACACTTGACTATTTGATTATTACTTTTGATATGTAAGCTTTGCCAGAGTAGGAATGTGATCTTTTTTCCACCATTATATTCTATGTACATAGGACAGCGTTTGTATATTCTATTGGCTCTTTTCTAGGCATTAATATGCTGCTAACCTCATAATCTATATTTTTATTTGAACCCTTTCTCTCAAATCTAGACCCTAAATTTAACATCCAATTAAATATCCCTACCTGGGAATCTTGTATTTGTTTTAAATACTCTATATCCAAAGGTAATTTATTATATTCCACTTTCATCCCCTCTTTCAACCTATTACCTCAAAATAGTCCATTTTTACTATCAGTCCTATAATTTCAACATCTGTTCTATCACTTAATCTAGAAAATAGAAGTTATTATAAACTCCTTTTACATATTTCTCCTATAATCAGTTGGTTGCTAAATTATCTTTATTCTGTTATTTAAATATCTTCTCCATCTATACTGCCACCACAGTAGATCATTCCCTCACCTCAATTATGGCTTCCTAAATAAACTTTCTGCCTGCACTCTTCCTTTGTTCTATCATTGTCCACAGTGATTTTTCTTAAATGATTTTTCATTTAAGTGATTTTTCTCATCCTTTATCTTTCTTATTTCTGGTCCAGACATCTTAGTATCACATCTTGGAGTGAAAAGATTCAGATATCTATCTACTCCCACTCACTCGATTACTACACAGTGTCCCTCACACTCTACACAGCAGGAACATCAAGCTGCACTATTTATATTTTTCCCAATATGCCTAACTTTGTCCTAAGGGCCAGTAATTTTTATGCAAAATGGCAGAGGAAACAAAAAAGACTTTAAAATATATTCTGAACCATCTCTGAAATTACCCTATGAAATGTCTGTACTACTTAAGTAAGATTCAAGAAATGTGCTTATTTTAAATTCTGGTTTAAAAAAATAAAAGAATAATCATTCTTACCGATGAATGAATTATAAATTCTCCCCTCTCTTCAGAGAAAGACTCTTCAGAGAAAGAACATTTCCCAAGTACCATGCAATGCCTTTGCTGTGATACCACAGAATCTTATCTTTGATTTGGCTGGTATCAGACATCTGAGTGCATGGTGTGAGGACTTTGATAGAGTTTCTATTGATATTTTGTCTGGGAGTCCTTGGAGAAACAGTGGGAACCAGGTGGCTTCTGTCGATGTGTTGCATAAATGTCTCTGAAATCAGCACCAATGCACACACATTACTCATATAATCAAGACCCAGGTGGGTAACTTTGTGGTAGCTGAAAGATATAGTTGGAACCATCACACCTATCTGAGAAGGATTTCAAGTTAACATAAAATTTTTGGCTGCCCATCAATAGTCACAAGTTAACATGTGAGCATACAGAGACCAAAAACAAATATGAAATTAAAATCTACCCTGAAAAGAGAATAAAATCAAATTAGTGATGTGAAGGATAAATTTGGTAAGAGGAAATAATAAAAATGTTAAAATAATGAGAAAGCATAAACAAAACCATTTTAGAAGAAAATTTATGGAGATCAGCCTAAGAATGAAAAATAATAGATAGAGGAAAAGCACTATTCAATGTACAACAGCAAAAGTTTATTTAATTAAATACAAAATTTTGGGTTCATAGGAAGAAGACTCACCAGGAAAAATGGATAACGTGTGCTTTGTGTAAGTGTGTCACCAAATTTTTGAATTTCAGTGATTGAGAGTTTTACAAACAGGATTTCATTAGAAGAATAAATTACTTCTAAAAGAATAAAACATTAGATTGTTTTCAAACTTTTCTATCATAACAATAAGTGTCATAAAACTGTGGAGAGAAACCTACAGAGATATGAGACAATAGTTATGATTGAAGAATTCTACATCCTGTCAAGATGGCATTTTTATTTAAAGACTACAGAAAAATATCAGATATACAAGAGCTCAAAAAGCATACCACTCTCAAACATTTCCTGGGGGAAAAAATAACTTGAGGACATGCCTCTCCTCAAGATTATTTACCAAGAGATTCAAAGAAAGAATATTCTACATACTGTCCTTCCCACAGGAACAAATGACAGGCTCCAGGAAGAGTTGATGTAGTTTGCCTCATTTCATCAGTCATTTTTGAGGGACAGTTTCAAATGATAAGAGTTCCTAATGACTTTGATTCCTCAAAGGACTCTCTGGTCATGCAATATTTTTCCATATAGATTTGGAGAAGCAGCCAAAGTGGATGACACAGAAAACTAACCTATAAGCTAACTGAATTCAGGAAACATGTTTGTTTTTGTTCATTGCAACAGCCCCAGTACCTAGCACAGTGCCTGGTGCAAATAGGTACTCATTAAGTATTTTTGGTTTTATAATTTAAAGGCACGGGGTAAGAGAAATGGAGCTGTATCCTCTAGCAACAAGTTCTCTTTAGTAGAACTCAATAAACACACAATAGGTACCTTGTCACTAGTATTGACTGGTACTAAAATACCAATAAATAAAGATATAGATACAGAAAGACAGAGTCCATGCTGCCCTTGTGTTGTTAATTTGTCTCTGGTCAAGAAGTTCATTGCATTAGTAAACCTTTGAGTAGAAGCTGGGATACATCTCTTCTGTGCCAGGCTCCCCAGTTAGGAAGGACCAATCTAGGTGTCACATCATGTTAAAGTGGTTATTGCATAAAGAGATTGGCTAAAATATTCATGCTTACCAGCCTTTCCTGGATTGGAAGTCTCTATTCTCTCTAGGAACAGGTCATACAGAGTTAGATTTCAGGCCAAGAGGAAGATTGCAGGCATAATGGCATAATAAATTCTGGCTGTGATGTACCTACAAATGATATGGTTAGGCATTTGACACTTTTGTGAGTCGACATATCTTGTGGTGGCTTCCTTATAAAAATGTATAAATTATGTTCAGCTCCTGCTAAAAGGCCTGCCACTTAAAGATTCTTTCTTTGGATCTGATCTTATATAAATAGGACCATTCACCTTCCTTCTCAGAATGGTAGAAATGGAAACATTGTCTTATGTAAAGAAATGAAAAGCTTGGAAAAATAATGTTATCATAATACAGTGTGGTTGGCATTAAACAAAATGAGATTTTTAAGAGAGCTTCTACTCGAGAATATTTGCAGCTGCTGAGAATGCAGAGTAATTAGACCTCTTACACTTCATGCTTATAACAAAAGGGAAAATAGTTACTTTGCAAAATCACAAATTTTCTATATCAGAGAGCTAATGTTGCAGAGCAACTAGCTTACTCAAAATATAAAGACAGGCACCTTCAAGAGAAACAGGATATGAGTGTTTGTTTACCTGCAGCAGACAGGCAACAATATACAAGTTGGGAACATATTCAAGTAAAATTTTAAACAAATGGCTAAAGGACAATGATGGGCTAGTGTGAGAGTATGAAGCTTCTAGGAACAATGAACACAAAAGGAATGTGCATCCATTCTTAGGCTCACAAAAATGGTTAGAGGTAGTGTGAGAATTCCACCTTCAGGAGTCAGGTGTGGAAGAGGGGAACAGTAGTCATTGCAGAGAAAGCATGAAGGCATTCTCACAATGTTCCCTGTAAAACAAATGTCTTAAGCTGTTTAGGACAAGATGGCAAATTTGTTACCTTCGTAGCACAGGTGAAGACTCATTGCAGCTGCAAGAAGAGAATAAATCCCAGTACTCCTACAAGAAAGGTAGAAATGTTCTGAGACCAAACCTTTAATTATCTCCTATTTCTGGGGAGAAACAGGACTGCTGGGAAGGACCTACCTTCAAAACTAAAGGATCCCACATTCTCCTAAGTTTTATGCTGAACCAGAAGAGCAGAGAATACCCTCCCTTACTTGCTCTCCATAAGTAGGTGGCCAAGCATTGAGTAACAAGAAATAGCAATCTAATAGTGGGAGAAGATTAAGAGCACGGAAGGAGGCCTTCTCTGAGATGTAGGCACAAAAGGAAAACTAAAGTTGAAAGTGCACCATAACTTGAGATAAACTCTCTTGAAAATCTGCCCCTTACATCATACATAAAAATCAAGTCAAAATGTAAGACCGAAAATCCTAAAACTCCTGGAAGAAAATATAGGGGCAAAGCTCCTTAATATTGGTCTTGGCAATGACTTTTTGGAAGTGACACCAAAAGCACAAGCAGCAAAAGCAAAGATAAACAAAGGAGATTACATCAAACTAAAAAGTTTCTACACAACAAAGGAAATAACAGAATGAAAGACAACCTATGAGATGGGAGAAAGTATTTGTAAACAGATGAATGAATAAAGGAAATTTTGTGAGGAACTCATGCAACTCAGCGAACAAAACAAATGACCCAATTAAAAAATAGTAAAGGACCTGAATAGACATTTTTATGAAGAAGATATACAAATGGCCATGAAGTGCATGAAAAGGTGGTCAACATCACTGATCATCTGGGAAATGCAAATCAAAACCATGGTGAGATGTTACCTCACATCTGTTAGGATATCTATTGTCAAAGAGTCAGAAGATAAGTGTTGGTGAGGATGATGAAAAAGAAAACACTTGTGCACTATTTCTGGGAATATAAACTGGTATAACCATTATGGAAAACAGTATGGAATTATCTCAAAAAATTAAAAATAGAACTACCATATAATCTAGCAATTCTGCCTTTGGGTATAAATCCAAAAGAAAGAAAATCACTATCTTGAAGAATCACTTGCATTTACATGTTCATTGCAGCATTACTCATAGTAGTCAAAATATGAAAACAACCTAAATGTCCATTGACAGATGGAAAACAACCTAAATGTCCATTGACAGATGTCCATTGACAGAATGAATAAAAGAAACTACACACACACACACACACACACACACGTATATAAAACAATATTATTTGGTCTTTAAAAGAAGGAAATCATGCCATTTTGGACACCATAAATAATGGAGAACATTATGCTAAGTGATAAAGCCAGACACAGAAAGACAAAAATAGCATTATCTCACTTATATACTGAACCTAAAATAAAAAGAAAAAAGAAAAAACGGAAAGTAGAACTCATAGTAACAGAGAGTAGAATGGTAAATACCAGATTCTAGAGGACTAGGGGGAAAAGGGAGATATTGATCAAAGGGTACAAACTTTCGGTTATGAGATGAATCAATCCTGGAGTCCTAATGCAAAGCATGATAACTTTAGTTAGTAGTAATGTGTTGTATGCTTGATATGTGATGAGAGTAGATTTCAAGTGTTCTCACTACCCCCTCTACACACAAAGTAACTATGGAGGTGATTGGTATGTTATTTTGATTGTGGTAATCATTTCACAGTGTGTACATATATCAAAACAACATTTTTTGATATAATTATAATACAATTTTTATTTGTCTAAATAAATAAATAAATAATAAATTATGTGCGCCAGAAAACATGTTCAAGTGATGAAAGAAAAAATAAAAATTGTCAACTAAGAATGCTATATACAACAAAAAAGTATTTCAATAATGAAGAAGCAGCAAAGTTTTTTTTCAGTAAAATAAGAATTGAAGAAATGTGTAATTGATTTTCACTACAAAAAAATGTTAAAGGAGAATCAACAGGTAGAAGCAGTGTGATTTTAAACAAAACCTTGGAACTTGTGAAAGAAATGACATAAAAAAGTTAAATATAAATTCTTTTTTCCCTTTAATTTAAGGTTCTAAAATAACCCTGTCCAGTAGAATTTCCTATAATGATAGAACAATTTATTTCTGTATCGTTAGTAAGACTAGTCGCATGTGGCTGTTGGATCCTTGAAATGTGGCAAGTGTTACTAAGGAACTGAATTTTAAGTCTCGATTAATTTTAATTAATTTAAACATTCACATCTGGCTAGTGGTTACTTTTTTAAATTTTGCAGTTCTAAAAGGAAACTTACTGTCTGAAGCAAAAAGACTAGCAAGTCATTGTGTTTATAGCACACACTAAAGTAAATGTATGACAACAATAGCACAAATGATAGTTGGGAGAAAGAGAAAAATTAATATTACTTGAAGCTTCACACGAAAATTGTGTGAAAATGTTCATGTCCAAAAAAAATTGAAAACACCCAAATGTCCCTCAACTGGGCAATGAGTAAATAAACCGTAGTACTTTTTATACAATAGAATAGTACTTAGCAATAAAAAGAAATGAACTACTGACGCAAACAACATAAAGATAAATCTTAAATAAAACTTGTACCTAGAGCAAAATAAAAAATTGCTATCTCTATTTAAGAGAGAAATTTCTGTTTGTTTTTTTCCCAGTAGGAGATTTTTATCTTACACTCATAACTTGTGGAAAGAGCACAACTTAGACATTTCTTATAATGTGTACCACAGTTTCTTGGGGAAAAATTTTGTTGCAAAAAAAGATCTGAAAGTAAAAAAGTTTATGGGAAATTCTGAGACAGACCAAAGAAAAGATATTTCTTTATAGAATTCCCAAGAGTCTTTACTTTAGATTTAGGAATCACTTTTGCTCAATGTCGCATTTATACACTTTCATCCTTGTTCGTAAACAAAGAAGCCTCTTGAGGTTAATGTGACTAGATAGACTTTTCTTTTAACTATAATTTCTTTGGATGTGTCTGTCCAGTTTTCCCAACATCACTCAGTGAACAACATCACTCAGTGAAGAGACTGACTTTAACCCATTGTATATTCTTGCCTCCTTTGTCATTAATTAGTTGATCATATAGATGTGGGTATTTTTTCTGGGCTCCCTGTTCTGTTCCACGGATCTGTGTGTCTGATTTTATGCCGGTATCATGATGTTTTGATTACTATTGCTTTGTAGTATAGTTTGCTATTAGGTACCTCCAATTTTGTTCTTCTTTCTCAAGACTGCTGTAGCTATTCAGGGGCTTTTGTTGTTCCAGGTAAATTTTAGGATTATTTGTTCTAATTCTGTGAAAAATACCATTGGTATTATGTTAGGAATTGCATTGAATCTATAGGTTGCTTTGGGTAGTATGGACATTTTAACAATGCTAATTCTTCTTATCCATGAGCACAATATGTACTTCCATTTATTTGTATCTTTTTCAACTTCTTTCTTCAATGTCTTATATTTTTCCAAGTACCTGTCTTTTACCTCCTTGGTTAAATTTATTCCTAGGCATTTTATTCTTTTTGATGCAATTATAAACAGGTTTGTTGTCTTAATTTCTCTTTTGATAGTTCATTATTGGTGTTAAAATGCAACAGATTTCTCATTTTTCATATTTGAATGTATTTTTACTTTAAGTGAACATCTTTAATTATATTCAGCAAAATGTCCTGCTTATTCTAATTATTTATTATTATGTATATAAGTTGAAATGGACCTTGAATCATATTGAATGTTAATAGTCCATAACCTACCTTACTTGTCCATTACTGTTCCAGGTAATACTCAGTATAATTGAGGATACTGAAGTACAGAAAGGAAGAGCTAAAATATGATAAATGAAAGGCACTTGACTAATCCTCAATCGAATGTGTTTTCTAAGTTCCTTGCAGTGACAAATTCATTTCTCTTAAGAAAATTTTAATAGCTGAATTCAGTAGCAATCTAGATCCTGGAATGATGCCATTTATATTTATGGAATGAATATCAATTATCTTATCATTTTTTGCAAATGTGCAAAGGGAGTCAATGAGTAAAACCTAAGTCCAAGTTCACCTGGTGTCAAATTAGAAGTTAAGAAGCAAAAGTAATTTGATTTGGAAAAATCAAGACCAAGATATGGATTGGATATGACAGGAGTTCCATATACAGGGCCAGGAACTCCATCCAGGCCACTCAAGGATGACCAAGAGAACTCAGCTCTTTCAGAACACAAGACAAGGATCTGTTAGAGCCAGAAATCTGGAGTATAAGCCCACACATCTACACTTTCAGAGACCTGCAGAAGGAACAGAGAAATCCTAAATATCCAAGAGAACTGGGCAGAAGGGAGCCTAGGTTGCAGCATGGTTATTTCTGAAAACCATTAGCTTATATATTTGTTAAAGCAGGTTTCCCCAGTCCATTCAGGCTACTGTAACAAAAATACCATAGATGGGTGGCTTAAATAACAAATATTTCTCACAGTTCTGAAGGCTGGGAGGTCCGATACCTAGGTTCTGGAGGATTCAGTGTCTGGGAAGGTCCACTTGCTGATTCATAAACATCTGTCTTTTTGCTGGCTCCTCACATGAGAGAAGGAGCAAGAGAGCTCTGTGGTATCTCTTTTCTAGGGGCACTAAATCCTATTCATGAGGACTTCACCCTCATGACCTAATAACCTTGCAAAGGTCCAACCTTCAAATACCATCACACTGGGAATGAAGTTTTAAAATATGATTTGAGGGAGACATAGATATTCAGTCTGTGGCACAGGCCACTCACTAAGTCACAATGAGAATTTCTGGACTCTGCTAACAAATTACATTCAAGTCTAGGTGTTATAAAAGTATTATGGAATGGGGAGAAGACATGGCTGGTCTATGGTATTGCCAACTTGACTGCTGCTTCTTATTATTTTCTGAGATCTCAGCCCATTGTCACTTCTCTGATTTCAGCTCATCATCTTCCTCCCTGAAGTTTCAGCTGCTAGGGTCTCTTTGTCTTACACTATGATAAGTTTTTCCTAGCTACTCACAGTCTCTCTTAGCTATCTTCACAACCCATTCAGGCCACGTTGGTATACTCATCTGCACTCATCAAAACTCGGTGCTCCAGGAGACAACATGGAAAATCTCAAGTCTCTCTAATTCTTAGAAGTCCCAAGATGTCTTTACTAACTTCCCTATGATATTGGCCATGAATTCTTCTGCTAGTCTGCTACCTTCAAAATATCCAACATAAAAATACAGAACAAAAGACTTTTTTAAATCCATATTTCCTAAATATCAAGAGGAAATCTATTATGATAGATTTGATAGAACCCTTGACAGATTCATAATAGTGAGAGCATGAGTTTCTGTATTGCTTCAAACTCCTTTTACAACCCCCCCAGATCTCTGGGCTCTGGGGTGTGTGTGTGTGTGTGTGTGTGTGTGTGTGTGAGTGTGTGTGTGTATAAAGGAGGAAAGAATAAGAATGTCTGAAAAAACATGTTATGCTGGTTTGCATTCTCTAGGCACTTTTTGCCATTTCACAGCTGGGTAGTGCCTTTAGTGGCCCAGAAGTCAAGAATCTGTCATCTTTGATCACTGGGCTGCAAGCTTACAACTCCCTCTGGAGTTAATTGAAGCCCCAGGCCTCTACAAATGAATGGGTATAGTCACAGGAGAGAAGAATAAAACACGCCAGTTACTGTTTCAAGTGAGTGAACAAGAATTTATGCAACCAGTATGCTAAACTAGACCAATCGGTGGGATACAATCACAAGACAATTTAATTTTGCTCCCCTCATTCTTCTTTAACTTTGCTCAGTGGGACTAGTTTTGCCCCAGCAATGAAGAGTCTAGCATTTCATATCTTTTATAGTTATTTTTAAGAAATTTAAAACACTGAGATTATTTCAAGACACAAATCACAATCAAATTTCTACTTAAAATGCCCAATATAAGTAAAGCTTCCAAATTCAATAAAGTTGCAGTTACTCCATGCCTTCATCTCAGGACTACTTCAAGTGAAAAGAATGAGAGAAAGATAGGTTTCTGTTCTATTTCCAAATTCCTACCCTTCCAGTTTCCAACTTTTTGGGGAGTTAGAGCTTGGTGGCAGTAAGTTGGAAGAGACCAGATAGATGCTCATCAAAACCATTTCTTCTTCCTGGGCATCCCAAATTTTCTTCTAGGTTGGGCCATATGACTAGTTTTGCCTGATGGAATATAAGTGAAAGTGATGGATCACTAGCAATCTGAGGTAGTTAAGATAGGAGTGTTTTGGGCATAGCTTCTCCATGCTTTCTTTTATCATCTCCTGGCCAGAGGTAGAAGCCCCAATGGAACACTCCAAGGCAGAGCCAGTAAATGAAAAGAGGCTAATTTTTCTTAATCACCAAATGGAAAGCTGCCTACCCAAAACCCAACTAAACTATGATGGGAATGCGAAATAAGCTGTTATTATATGAAAATATTTAGATGGGGGTCATTCGTTATTGCAGCTAGGATAACCTTTCTTAATCTTGGGAGGGAGGAAAAACAAAAGAGGAAGTAATAGTTATACTTGTCTGGTAAAAATATGATAGTTCATAGAGCATACCCCTTGGACATTGTTCATATACATCTCACTAGCAGTTGCCTTGCCTCAGATGATACATTCCCCTCGTAGTAATAACTTACTTGTTCTACATCCTTTAGGAATCTGGGATTACATTCAGTTTGTTTCTTCTGATCCTGGCCTTAGCATCTAAGATAATGCTATCCAACTCTATCTCATGCACAGCCCTCATCTGTTCCACTGGAAACAGTCACATATCCTGTGCTCTAAAAACTCTGAGAATGCCCTTATCAAACACCATCTCACCTTCATTCCCTTTCATTCTCACTTTCAGAGCATCTTTCCAGGTTGTTTTTTTCCTGTAGTGTGGGGAGCCACTTATGGACATGTGAAAACGTATAACAAGGAACAAGGATATTTGTGTACTTGGCAACAATGTAAGAAGTTGAGATTGTAAAGCGCTGGGAAAAACCGGGAGGTAACTGTTCACATAGCAATCACTGCACATTCCTTGCTACAGTTTAGCAGAGAGTTCTGAGTTGTGAGACTCTCATTGTTCTACTAGATAAGTAATCTGGCTAACCTTGATTCTTGACTACTGTCTTTCTTATTGTAATGTTATAAATAGTGTGTTCTAAATAAACTCGGGGACACAGACACAGCTTGATTCTGTGATCCCTCCTGCAATTCTGTCTGTCTTCTTTCTTTTCCTCAGTCCATGCTCCCCCTTTCAGGTACCCTCAATTACTTCGTCGGCTGGCTCCGACACTGTAGATTTCCCCATAAGAGTCAGACACCAGCTTAATGTATTCGCTTCACGTAAGAGGAGATATGTCAATTTGTGTGTATGTAAATGTGTGTGTGTTTGTGTGTGTGTTTGTATTTGCTTTATTATGACATTTTTTTTTTTTGTACTAGGAACTCGTGGTATTTAATTTCTCCTTTATCATGAGTGTTTGGTTGTATTTCATTGGTGCTATCTTCCTGAAACTCATTGAAAAAATTATTAAAGGTGCCTTGTTTCTGCATTAACTCTGTTCTCAGTGAAGTTCACTGACCCTTCTCACTAGACTTGAGGTGAGCAACAGGATCCCATGCCCCAGTCCCCTGGGTAAGTGAGATTCACAGACTACCAGCAACTCCGTCCAAGATGTCCACTTCCTTTCTCCATGAACTTTAATCCTCTTTGGCTCAATGTGGGGTGTTCACAATTGTGAGAATATTTTTTAGCTAAATCATTTGAAATTTTTCATTTTGATCTGGTACCTCTGTTTAGAATGTTATAGTTACCGTATTTCACTACTTCCGGTGAAATTTCAGATAAAGACCATCACACTTAGCTGGATGTAGAAATCTAGACTCCCAATTATTTTCCCTCAGAACTTTCTAGACATTGCTGAATTAATTTCTAGCATTTCATTTTACAAATATTCAACAAAGTTCCTGATTGATTTTTCTCTCTCTCTGTCCCTCTCTTTTTTTCTTCCTCAATGTATGTATATAGAAAAAAAAATTCTTCCATGGAATGATATATTTAATCAGATTTTTCAGTTTAAAGGCTCAGATCTTTTTTCAATTCATTATCTTTCATTATTGTTTAAATTACTGATTTTTTTATATTCACATCATGCTATCTATCTTTCTGGAAATTCTAGTATATTGATATCAAGACTCTCAGATATATCTTCAATGTTTCTTATCATTTTTCTCATTTCATTTTATTATTTCTTTGAATTCTTAGATAACTCCTCAAGTTAATTCATTAAACTATTAGCAACATCCATTCCGCTCCTTCATCGCTCATTGTGTATATTTCTGGTTAATTTCAGCAGTAATGTTTCATACTAAACACTGGGATACTTAATTTTCTCTTTTTTTTTTCATGGCAACATTGTCTTTTCTAATGCAACAATCTCTTAAATTTCATTGAGACTATCATTTTCAATTTTCTTAATGCTTACCCTGGTTTAAGGCATTAATCCTGTCTTTTTGACAGTGTTATTGTTCTTTCAGCTGAAGATTCTTTTTAAAGTCTAATGCTAAATATTTTATTGTCTGGTTCTACACCTACCTCCAAATTAATGTCTTTAATGCAGTTTTTTTTTTTTTTAATGGGCCCAAGGCAAGTGGCTATTATCTTTTTTCCAATGGAACAATTATAATTAATTCCCAGAACTGCAAAAATCACACTAATTTTTCACATGAATAAAAAGTTTTTTAAAAACCTAATTATGCATAAAGTAAGGATTAAAGAGCACTTGCACCAGTCCCTAAATAAAATGCAATTATAATTCTTTAATTGGAAAAAAATAGATCAGCTGCACAAAATCATTTTGGGTAAAGTGCTTCTGAATTTTCCCTCTAGCAAAGTGCATCTTAAAAGTATGTTTTCTTTGTTTATATGTTAATGAAAAGACAATAAAAAGGTGCTCTGCGTCTCCTCTTACTCCCTGTCCCTCCCCTTTACATTTCCTCATTTTCAAAATGATAAGAATCTGGAGTAGGCCACTTTTGCATAGTCAGAAACAGGACAGACCTAGGTATGATGAGAAAATGAGAGGAGCTAGTAGGCAAAGTCCTTTTTTTTGAGGTGATAAGAAGACAAATAGTAGTTAACAATACCGTATTGAGCACTTAAAATTTTTAAGAGGGTAGATGTCATGTTAAGTGTTCTTACCACAGATGCACATACATACACACACACAAAAGGCACAAGGAAACTTTTGAAGGTGACAACTTCTGAAGATGACAGGCGTTAGTTAACAATACTATATTGTATATTTAAAAGTTGCTAAGAGAGTAGATCTTAAAAGTTCTCATCACGAGAAAAAAATTGTAACTGTGTGGCAATGGATCTTAACTAGACTTATTGTGGTGATCATTTTGCAATATATACATATATTGAATCATTATGTTATATACTCAAAACTAATTAAACGTTATATGTTAATTGTATCCCGATAAAAAGTAAGTAAAAAGCCAACAAATGTTACACAAAAAAAGAAATCTTAAACCTACACTAGATTAAACCCAAAAAGTAAAAATGATTTTTTTGTCACCTGAGCTCAATCAATCATGTGTGTTTTGGCATAGATTCAGAATAAGGTTTTTATTTTTCTTTACAATGGAAAAACATTGTAAGTGATAAATTAATATGGAAATGATAAATTAATAAATATAATGATTACTATAATAAATAACATAATAATTAATAATTAATGGTAAATTAGGAAAATGATCATTATAATGGATGCTGTAAGGAATTTACTTTTTTTTTTTTACTTTTAATGTTAATTTTAGTTGAAGATTTAAAGCAATAGAGACTACACCCTAAATGGTAGGTCATCAGGATTTTTAAATGAAGTAAACAAAAACAAGTTTCGTGAGTTTAATCTCTAGCTGAAAACAAAGGTCTAGAAGAAATAGGAGTATAAGTTTAAAGGAGAAGTACATTTCCTTGGAGAGATGCCCCCACCTCTCTGCCTCCCACACAGTGGGTTGGGGGTTCCCTCTCCTGGTCTCAAATGTTGTCGGGAGAACTTCAACTATATCACTCAGAGTTTGAACTGTGTGCCAGGGATTTAGAAACAGGAGGCTGGTTCCTGCCTCCACCTGAGAAATGTAAAGGGTCAGGAATTGTGGCTGTTCAGCCACTCTGGTGGTGGCACATGGGGATCATCCTGAATTTCCGAACTTTACTCAGGCAAAAGTGTTTTCTGTGACCCAGATTTAGGTCACGTGCCGAGAATACTGGCATCCGATTGTTTTAATTCCTATCTCAGAGTTCTACCTGGAGAGGTAGAAAGACCATGGGAGAAAAATGCCGAGTGTATCTAGGGCCTAAAGAAGGAATCACCAGCAACCAACTAGAACAAATGAATTCATTTATGCCAAGAGAACTGTAGTGAGAATGAGGGACAACTGATCTTACCAGTCAGGACAGACTCAAACAGTTGTTCTCACCCAGGGGCTATTTCATCCCCAAGGGGCATTTGGCAATGTCTGGAGACAGTTTGGGTCAACATAATTTGGGGTAATGGGGAAGTACATGGACAGTGATATTGACATCTAGTGATAAGAGGCCAGAGATGCTTCTAAATATCATAAAATGTATAAGACAATGCCTTACAACAGATAATTATTCAGCAGAATACCAATAGTGCCAAAGTTTAGAAACCCTGGGCTAGAGTATTCTATTCATTGCTTTAACAAGTAATCCCCAAATCTTAGTGACTTATAACATGAAGATTTATTCCTCATTTGTACAGTGTGTCCATTGTAGACTGGCTGTGGCTCTGCTCCATGGTGTCTTCATGGCAGAATCCAGCCTCCATCTGAAATATCACCAGTGACCATGGAAAGCCAAAAAGAAAAATTTTGGACAACTTTTAATGCTTCTGGTAAAAATGACAAATTTTTCCTCTGTGTTTCATTGTCCAAGACAAGTCCCCTTGTCTATTGGTTACCTGTTATTGTGCAACCAGTTACCCCAAATGTAATGGCTCAAAACAACACACAGTTATTATCTACTAAGTTTATAATAGGTCAATAAACAGCAAGGCATAGCTAATTCCACTTCTGGATCTATTAAGAGCTGCAGTCAAAGTATCAGGACCACTCTCATCTCAAATATCAAATGAGACAGAATCTGCTTTTGAGCTCCCTTGGTGGTTATTGGCAGGATTTAGTTCTTCATGGGCTGTTGAACTGGAGGCCTCAGCTCCTCAGTGATTGGAGGCTAGAGGTTGCCCTTATTCCTTGCTGGGTGCCCCTCCCCACCAGAACGAGAATGCATGAAGGACCAAAGAGGGAATACCAGCAAGATGGATATCACAGTCTTCTTTAACCTTATAATGAAAGTGACATAAATCATTTTTCTGTTCAATTCTAGCAAGTCATGATATCCGGCCCACAGGAAACTTCTCCAGGAGCCTGGCAGGCAGTGGTGAGTCTGTGGCACCTTGCTTTCCCTCCTCACCCCTCTTACCTCACTTCTGCTTGAAAATCACTTAAGATTTCCATCAGTTGAGTGATATCCTTTATAGATTCTCCTAATGAGAGCAGAAATTTCCTGTCCGCCTTATCTGTGCTGTCTTAACAGGAATTTGAGAATGAGGGAGACTCTAACCATGACTACAGGCCAGGCCAGTCTTTTTTCCAGGACATGTTTTATTGCTATATGAAAAGAGTTAGAAATGAAACAGATATGTCATGTATCTCCATTTCCTTTTCCATCTTTGTCTCTATCTATATGAAAATTATGATGGTTATTTATAGCAAATGGTTAACAGTTGTGATTTTGTGTAGTGGGATAATGTGCTTACTTTTTTTTTTTTCTTTAACAATTTGCATATTTGAATTTTCATAATGTGGCTAAGCAATACTTTTATACTTAGAAAAAACAAAATTTTTGTTTTAATTTAAACAAATGATAGAATCACAGCATGTAATTTGTATGAGGACTGTGGCTCTAACAGTAGAACTCTTTAAACTAAGAGGATACTAAGAAATCAGTAGTTTTTGAAGATTCAATTTAAAATGGTGCCACTCATGCTTGATAAAAATGTTTCCACCTAGCAAATTAGCATACTATGCATTATACACAATCCAAATTTATTTGAGGATAATCATAAGAAATTACACTTTTATAGTGCTTTTAAGTTTGCAAGTTGCTTTGACCTTTCATTTCATTGGATCATCCTAATGACCATATTAAAAGAAAGTCAGGCTTTTTAAACCCTCTTTGAATGAGGAAAAAGAGGTAGAAAACATTCTATGATGAGCATTAATAACAGCAAAGACTGCCATTGTTTTCTCTATCTAATGACCTTGCATTTTATGCTTAGACTAGACGGTGGCATTGAAGGAGCCAAAACTTCTTAGGAACTCAAGTAGGTTCGTGTTCCTCAGTACAGGCAACATCTTACTTTTATTTCAGACCCATGGATCCCTTCTTCAGATATGAAAATGTGATTTTCATGAGAGCATGGTCATACACAGGTCATACTCTCTCCCTAAATAGAAAGTTAATAACTTTTTTCACCCTGTATATCTCATGAACGATCTACAGTTGACCCTCGAACAGTGCAGGTTTGGATTGCGCAGTCCACATGTACATTAAGGTTTTTTTTTTGATTTACCTGTCCAGTCCAAATGTGCTTTGCTCAAGGATCACCTGGTGGCTGGGAATCGGTGCATGGGGTGCATCCGGCTGACTATAGTTTTAGAGGGATTTTCCATCTGCAGTAAGTGCCCTAATGCCTATGTTGTTCAAGGACCAACTCCACATCCTAGAGGACAAATATATTGAATTTAGTGAACCTGATAAATATTTTGGTGACCATGTTACAAGTTGAGAGTGGACTAATTCTTGGCTATTGAAAGCTAAGGAAGAGATTTAGAATCATTAAGACTCAAATAAAAGAAAAGCATGCTTTAAAATAATTTGTATTGATAGAGTGAAAATATCAGCAAGGCTAACATTAATTTTGTTAATATAATTTAAATATAAAGCAATATTTTAAGACTGTTTTGTAGCAACAATATTGAGGAAAAGTATTTTTTAAGTCACGCTATCTATACATAGGTAGCATCTTATACAGAAGGAGTAGGTATTTATTTAACTCATAGAATTTCCACTTAGTTATTTAGGTTAAGGAGAGATAAAATATTATGAATACATATATTACTAATTTTTTTCATTTTAGGCAATAATTCCAAGAGGTTAACTGATGCACTAACATGTAACTGTCTTAACTACATGAGAATTTAGACAGTTTCTGTTTTCATGATCATGTAACAGTAGGTTTGATGATGATATCAGCAAGTGGTTCATTGCAAGTCTAGAAGAAAAAAAGATTTGTCATAGTCTATACATTGCAAAATAACTATCTGTAGTTCTTTCCATCTTAAGTGGGATTCTTAGAAGATCTCCTAAAATGGACTCCATCATCCCCTTCCTCTCCATACACACGTGTCGCTTCTCACATAAGAAGTAGAGACTCATTTCACTGGCCTTGAATCAGGAACAGCCTGAGTGGTTTGCTAGAAAATAGAATGTAGTGGACATTCTGGGGGTCTCAAGCTTAGCACATAAGTCTTGCATCTTCTGCTGGGGCTCCTTGCAGTGCTCATTTGGAATGCTCCATCTGGGAAACCAAATGGCATGCTGGGAGATGTCCAAGCCAACCAGAGAGGCAGTGTGTAAAGGCTCTGGTGGTCAGCGCCATCATGTGAGTTGGCCTGTCTTAGATGTTCAATCCATTTGGGCCTTCAGTTAACTCCAGCGCCAGCCACCATCTCGTGACAACCACATTGACAAACTCTGAGTGAGAACCACCTGGCTGAACTCAGCCAACCTAGAAAATCATGAGAAAGAATGATAAATGTTTACTTTAAGCCACTGTGTTTTAGGAGGTAATTTGTTATATAGCAAAAATAATTGGAAAAGTGTGGTATGAATATTAAGTAAATAATACATTAAAAACTAAAGCAAAATTCTCCAAAGTGAAGCAAAAAGCATACCTAGGCCTGGATTCTGACAGTAAGTATATAATGTTTTGGGGATCAGTAGCATACCCAATAGTCCTATCTCTTCATCTTTAAAGTGAGATATTAAAAAGAAAAGCAGTTCAAGACACATGTGGGCCTCTGACAGAATTCTATCTACTCTGCAGTGAAGATCAATAAGTGTCTCACTGACTCTGGGCAAAAAGTGTAGAATAGATCATCAAAAAGCTAGTTTTTGAGAACAGAAAATGATTACTAGGAGCCAGTATAGGTTGACAATGACTACAACTTGCTAAAACTGACTTATTTGAATAACTAACAAGATTGTTAGGCTGGTAAGCATATGTAGAAATGATTCATCTAATAATGCTTGGCTCCTTGCTGGATTATACTATAGCTTTTTCATAATTATGATATTTCTGCTGGACTCTTCTCCTTAATCAACAATTCTCTGCAAGTATTTTTAATTCTGTGACATTGTTCCTTACTCTCTATTTTCATGTTATTGGTTTCATCACTTTCTTGTTCCTCTTCAAAAATCCTCTCTCTTCTGCCACCAGTTTCTGGCCTCCATTTTCTCATTTCAATTCTAGGTCTTAACAATTGTTTATGTTTTCATCATTCTACTGAAACTGCACGTCCAAAGTTATTCACAATATTTGGTTGCCAATCTAATCAGCCTTTTTTCTGTTCTCACTCACCATTTTATCTATGTAGCATGTAACTAGGTTGACAGCTCCTTTGTTCTTCATTCTCTCTTTTACTGACTTTCATGACAATTTTGGTATCTCTGTATTGCTCTGACTGCTTCTATTCTATTATCTGCTCTGTCCTCTATTGCTTTATTAAATGTAAACATGTTTCCATGGTCTCATTTATTCTTTTATTCTCAATATGATCTCCATCCTGCTAGTCATTCTCATGATTTCCTTTGTAAGAATGATATGCTAAGAGATATCAGCTCCTGTCTTCTTTCATGATCTTTATGTACAAAATATGTCCTGAAATTATATTTTAATCACATAATATTGGAGCCCTTAAATGATATTAATATGGTATTATGGTCAGAAGACCCAGAGTTCCATGAATCACTTTTTAAAATTCAACAGTCCTTTCTTTCCATGGTTTCCCAGGGGAAAGATGCATTTAAACAAGAATAATAGTAAATGAGAAATAAGGCATAAGTTAATTATGACCTAGGCTTGTACCCATAGTCAATGTAAGCTTTCTGATAAACAGGGCTTTCTGATGAATGATGTAAGCTTTCTGAAAAACAAGTCTAACAAAACACTAAATCTTAACATCAATCAGTACCACCCTTAAAGAATGTGATTTTTATATTATAGAAGAGAAAAAATTAAGACAACTACATCTCCAAGAAGGCAAATCTTGACTCAGTTTGTTCCTTCAATTGTTTGAATGAAAAAGAAATACCAGAGAATTAGAGAAAGAAAGAAAAATAGAGTGAGGCATGTCTTTGTTTATGAACTTGTGATGCACTGCAACCCAATGTAGGAATAACCGTGGCTAAATTATTATTCTGCAATATGACCCAATTGGATCAGTATTTATCTTTATTCTGAAATAGGAATATGTGGGGAGTGGTCATGTGCAAGAAGGCAAGATCTTGTTCTGCCTTGTGGTTCAGGTCCCCTGTGCAGAAAATGCTGAGGCCTGCCCTTCTCATCATAAGTTTCAGTTTATGCCTTGATCCCCACTCTGTACGCTGCTGTTTGCTTGCTAAATCGTCTAGGGCTAAAGCCCAAATCCCTCATCTGGTGGCCTAGTTCTTGCCAATTTAATCAATAAAATTGCTTGGTCTTGTCTCCAGTATTTCCAACCTCTCTGTGAAGACATGGTTTAATATTCCTAGGTCTCAATACTGCTCTGACTATATATAATATATGTACTTTCTATAACTTCTTACTTTTTTACCCTTCCTATAGAACCAGAATTCAGGTTTGCATGAAGATGCCAAAGTTTAGCATATTTTTTGATTCTGCCTTGAAACACCTGTTTGTCCTTACTGTGGAGAATTCTGTGTCCAGGCTGGGTTTTCAATTTCCTCTGGGGAGTAGAGCTCTTCTACTGTCATTGGATGCCTCATGACCGATCCTGAGACTTTGATGATAAAGTCAGTGTGAGCCAACAGGGCTATGAGGAAGGACCTCCAGAAAAGAGCTTCCACTTTAAACTGCATCAATATGTTACATATTTAATATTTTGAGATTTTAGTTGGTGTTTCCCTCCAACTTCCAGTAATTTCTTTTGAGAACATGACCAACCATCATTCAGACAGTTAAGCAATGAAGGATTTACTGTCACTTGGAAGAGCTATTACAACAGAATGAATATAGGAAGAGAAAAAGAGTACACTCGTTGGTTATTCTTGTTTTTGAGATGCAAAGGTTTGAACTTATGGAGTTTTTTACACTTAGGCTTTAAAGTTCATGTCAGACATAGTACACTTTGAAGAAGACGTATTTATTCAAAGTCTTTTAATTTCCTGTTGGTCTTAAGAAATTTTAAAATCCCTTAGAGGAGAAAATGATGATAGGAGAACCATGTGAATATTCCTCTCATAGGGAATCTTATAAGAGCAAGACTTTAGGGTGCACTTCCCAGCAGAGAGCAGAACATGACATCTGTGTTCCCTGATACCTCAGTGTGGCATGAGGATCGTAGTAGTAGAAATGGTTGTATGAACTGTTAAGCACATACAATTTCTGTAAAACTGTATGTAATTATTTTATCAGAGAAAGCTTCTCACCCAAGCACAGAAACGGGTGAAGAAATCCTCAAAGTGATAGAGGAAGTAGAAGAGATATGAGAATAATTTGGAGTTCACTAGCTCATTTTTTAATGACAATTGTTACGTGCCTACTCTATGTGAAGGTCTAAACTTTATTTCTTACAAGTCTATTATTTTATTATTCTAATTAGCATGCATTTTATTTGTCATTCAATTTACATATTCTTTTGAAGACCATGATAAAATGATGATAAAGAGGAATTAATGTGACTGTACTGATTATTCTAACCAAGACAGTTCGGCAAGAAAAATAAATAAATACATCTAGATTGAAAAGGAAGTAGTAAATTGATCTTAATCTGCTAGTGACATTACCTGATAAATAGAAAATCCTAAGAAATTCACACCCCCCAAAGATTATTAGAAATAATAAATGAGTTTAATATTGTCACAGAATAAAGATCAATATTAAAAAAACCAATTGTATTTCTATATATTAACAATAAAAATCTGAAAATAAAATAATCAAAAGGAAAGAAAACAGGAATTAACAAATAAATGCAACATTTGCATTCGGAAAACTACAAAACATTGTTGAAATAAAAGAAAACTTAAAGAAATGTAAACGTATCCCATATTCATGCATCAGAGGGCTTAATAATAAAATGGCAAGACTTCCTAAATTAATCTGCAAATGCAAGACATTTCTTATCAAAACCCCACATGAAGTTTTTCTTGCAGAAACTGACAAGCTGATCCTAAAGTTCCGATGGAAATGCAAGGAATCCAGAATAACCAAAATAATCTTTAAAAAGAACAACAAAAGTGTAGCACTCAGACTTCTCAATTTCAAAACTTACTACAGAGCTACAGAGTAATCAAGACAGGGTGGTATGGGCATAAGGATAGACATATAAATCACTGAATTAGTATTGAGACTCCAGAAATAAAAGCTTAATTTAATGGCCAATTGATATTCTACAAAGATGCCAAGACAATTTAATGAAGGAAAAATAGTCTTTTAAATGGTGCTGGGACTACCTAATATCTATATGTAAAAAAAGAATTTGGACCCCTTGTTTATACTTCATAAAAATTAACTTACAATGGATCATAGATATATACATGTTTTAGCTAAAACTATGAAATTCTTAGAGCAAATCTTTGTAACCTTGGATTACATAATGCTTTCTTATACATGATACCAAAAAGATAAGTGACAAATAAAACATAAATTGGATTTTATAAAGATTAAAAATATTATATTACAAATGATATCAGCAAGAGAATGAAAAAACAACTCACAGAATAGAAGAATATGTTTACAAATTTTATTTCTGATAAGGAACTTGTACCAGAATATATAAAGAACATTTACAACTCAATAATAAAGAGATACATAATGGAATATTTACGTGGACAAAGGATCTGAATAGACATTTCTCCAAAGAAGATATACAAATTGCCTATCAGCACGTGAAAAGATGCTTAACATCATCATCCATTAGGTTAATGCAAATCAAAATCACAATGAGATACTAATTGACTCCCACTAGGATGACTATAATCAAAATAAAAATAATGACATATGTTAACAAAAGTAAAAAATTGGAACCCTTAGGCATTGCTAAAGGAATGTGAAATGATGCAGTCATTTTGGAAAACAGTTTGACAGTTAAATATTATTACCATGTGACCCCAGAATTCTAATCCAGATGTACACTCAAAAAGTATTTAAACACATTCACACAAAAACCTGCACAAAATTGTTCATAGCAACATTATTCATAATTGCCAAAGGTGGAACAACTCAAATGTCTATCAATCGATGAATAGATAAACAAAATCTAGTATATCCTTAAAAAGAAACATATTTAGTAATGAAAAAGAATAAAGTACTGATACTTGCTACAACACGGATAGAATTTGAGATCATTCTTAGTGAAAGAAGGCAATTACAAAGACTAAATTTTATGCCTGCATTTATAAGGAATATCCAGAATAGGCAAATCTACAGAGATAGAAACTAGACTGGTGGTTGCCTAGAGGCAGGCGAGGGGGAGGGTAGAATGGGAATGACTGTTAATGGGTACAGGATGTTTTTGGGGGATGATAAAAATGTGCGTAAATTAGATAGTAATAATAGTTATACAACTTCATGAAAATACTGAAAACTATTCAATTATATACTTCAAACAGGAAAAAGCAATCCAAATAAATAATCTGAAAAGTATCTGTTTTCTGTTAACCAAGGGCAAAGGATATCAAAAACTAAACAATTTTAAAACTTCTCCACATTTATAAGCTTTAGAATTCTTATTTATTTATATAAACTAATTATATTTCCATACGGAAATTTTCCATTTTTTTCTTATGATATAGCAATATAAAAAAAGTCTGAAAATGTTTTACATGCTTTTTAAAATGTAGCCTATATATTAAATAATGGATCTTCAGAGAATGGATACTTCAAAGCATGATTTTTTTTTTTAAATTGAAAAGATAAAAATTGGGAAGTATAAAACCCATTACAGGAAAGCTATTATTAAAGGTATAGTCTTTGATGAACTTTTTATTCATTGGCATATTATATTTTCTCCAGATTTTGGCTGAATCCTTATCGATATTATATATATGTATATATATATTCTTATAAATTATTCATCTTTCTCTATTTTTCCATTGATATATATATATGGAAGGATATATAATTTTATAATAATGTTTCAAATTTTATATGACATTTTTAAGGAAAATTATTAAATTTAAATGTCTGGAGTTTAACAGCAACAAAAGAAGAAATGAATGAAACTGTAGGAATTTCTGAACTTCAGAAAATGATCTATTTATTATGAGAAATATTAGTTCTTAAAAAATTCTCCTAAGGCATATGCAGAAAACTACTGGCCTTAGGGCCCAATCCAGCCCTCAACTATGTTGGGTTTCAGTTTTCTTTTTCTTTTCTTTTTTTTTTTGACCTGCCTAGGATAGGCCTATGTAGGGTTTTAAATTTGAATTAGTTGTCAAATTTAAAATAAGAAAATTTCTCATAAAAATCTGCAGTTCCAGAGTGTATCATAAATCAGAAGCTCTGGAAATTTCAGCCCACAGACCTGCATGGAAAAAGCTTGCAGGAGCTGAGGAGCAGCAGCTTCTTTAAATGGGACATGTGTTCTCTCTTTCGGCATAGCCCCCAACGTCTCTTTGTTTACCCAACGCTGTAGCTCAGTGTCAGTTGCTAGTTGTCATTTATCACCTTATACTTTTCTGGTTTTATTGAGTCAGTTACCCCTGTGTCCTCAGTACTGGTCTTTACCATATCGCTTTTTAGTCTCCATGTTGATATTGACCTAATTGATCTTAGCATTTGTTCTTGCCGTTGTTTTCTTCTGTATTACTTGTCTCCAAGAGTCACCAAATGGTTGGTTATTAGATCTTTGTCCTTCTAGTTCTTTGCTCTATACAGAATGGTGTTATATTAGATGATGTCAACCAAACTTTGTATGATTTAATATTTCTCAGGGTCTTCTAAACTCATTGCCTTCACTCTCATGAACACTGATTTCTTCTCTTACTGCAGTGGAGTTAGGCTATGTCCCTCTGGGAGACCCCACACTAAATAACGATTCTAAGGTATTCCAAATGCCATTTAGTCTGTCTACTGTTCCTCTCGATGGTCTTTGGCAAAATACTTACTTTCCTTTTGATTGTATATCAGGCAGCATCTCTTCTAAGAATTTCATTCATAATCTGCATTTGTATGACATCCAGTTCTTAACCTTGTATATCACTCTCAGGGTAAATTTGGATAAAACTATCAGAAAATCCACTCTAAACTTGCTTAAAAATTAAAGAATTGTATTGGCTTATATAAAACTGCAGGTTGGGGTGGATTCATTCAGTGGCCCTAGTTTCGTTTTTGTTGTTTTTTAAATTAAGCCTCCCTTATTACTTTTACTTTGTCCTAAGGATCTACTCCCCATAGTGGCAAAATAGCTGTGGAAATTCTTAGTTTCATCTTTATCTATCATGATATTCATTAAAAGAAAATCAGCATTTAAAAGTTAGAAAATATTTCCCCTCAAATACTCAATAAACCTCATTTATTCTCATAACCTAAACTGAGACACACAACCATTTCTTTAAAAAAAGATTGAAGCTGGGGGAATGCTACATCTTTGTTATTATGTCTACATACTTAAATCAATTACTGTGGGAAGAAAGTAGAAAATATTCTTCTTTTGGTGATAATTACCCAGAGTTGAGATTGAGAATATTCCCTAATCACATGGATTATATTGAGAGGTTGGAAACTTGAATGAAAATCTTCATGCTGTTAGGAAGAAAGAAGGGGAAACTGATAAATAGTAAGCATTCAGCAATATTAACCACAATCAAATATTTTAGCCACCGAATGTTCACAAATACCTAATTATATATAGTGACATACTCAAAAGACACAACTTATAATTCATCTATTCTCTTCCTTTAGGTCCAGATGTAATTCTTCCTCGTTTGCTGACAGTATCTACCTCAGCATATTGTGCTGGTAAGAGAACTGGATGCTATTAGTAATACAAACAAACAAATAACAATGACAACAAATAAAACAAAATAAATCTCTATTGAGAAAGGGGATGAAGAGAATAAGAGGTATAGGTGTCACAAGGTGATAGTAGGTGTCATGTACTCTTGAATAGAAATATCAAGTACCTCATGAACTACAAGAAAAGAGACATACTTGGTCAGCCAAACTGACAGTATTCATTTCCACTTCTAAGATGGGTTTCCTTTGTCAATTTTTTTCATAGCTGTATTTAAAATAGGCATTGGAGATGATGTGGCATTTGCAGACCAGTCTTAGCTGTCATAAATTTGATGGGATAGATTGGTTTGAGCAATCAAAGGTTGTTTAGAGCCAGGTTTGGGTGTTTTTTCTTCTTTTCTTTCTTTCTTTTTTCTTTTTTCTTTCTTTTTTTTTTGCAGTATAGCTCCCTTAAAAAGTTGGTAGTTCTTGATCTTTTGCTTTCTAAAGTTTGCAAGCATGGTGACCACATACACTAGTTTATCTGATTAAAGTCTGAGTCTGATCACTTTATTCTCTTAGCAACTAGCTTCTGTGCATGGCCCATTCCCTTACAAATTGCATGGCCTCTTCATCTTGACCTTCATCTCAGAGCAACTTAAAAACAATTATCCTTAGGTGAAAGGGCACCAAAACTTTCATAATTACTCCAGATTAAATCCTATCTGCTCCTTCTCAATGATACAATTAACCACTTTCTTGGTTGAAATGCTTAGCAGAATTTGCTTGAGAGGGGACTCATCTTGAAGAGTTAGGTTCATCTTGTCCCCATCTTGTTACTTTCTTGGTCTGCCACCCTCCTGCTCTGTTAGCAAAAACCTTTACTTTGGAGTAGAGCCCTGGTATTCTCAACCCTTTCAAACCCTATATTGGTAGATTTGAAATAGTCTGAATTTCAGTCCATTGAATGAAAAGAAGGATATTTTCTTCCATTCTTTCTCTTCCTTATTTTCACAAAGTTCAATTTAAAATAAGCCGTTATCTTTCTTGCAGACCTCACTAATGGCTAGAAATTCAATCCGACAGAGTCTGAATTCCTGATCTTTTCTTCTTAATCACTCTAAATTTCACCCTTTTCAAATACCTTGTCTTTTCCTGTAGTGGGAGAGGTGTCATTTTAGCCAACTCTTCTACAACTATATAACAAATATCACCAACTTCCTAGTTCAGGAAAGTGGTATTCTTTTCGCTAACCTCCTATTTCAATTCAGCACCACACACTTGGAACCAAATTTTGCTTCAGCTAGGATTACTGTAGCTGCAAGTAGTAGAAAGCTCTATTACTAGCTATTTTAAATAACAAGAAAAAAATAGATCACATAAATAAAGTCCAGAATTAGTATGGGCTTCACAAAGCCATCGTATCTTGCCTTGACTGTTACAATATCCTTCTCCTTGTGTCTATGCTTCTGAGTGGGTCCCCTAAGTCAATTTTCCATATAGTAGTTAAATTAATCTGTTGAAAATTTAGATGATAGGTAGATAGATTGATAGACAGACAGACAGACAGATAGATATAGAGATACAGAGATAGAGATACGAAGGCTGACGAGTCCAAAATCTGTAGTGCAGGCTGGAGGTCCTGAGACCAGGAAAGCTGATGGTGCAGATTAATTCTAACATCAGCCTGCTGAAGAGTTCCTTCTTCCTCTGGGAAACTGTTTTTGGTTCTATTTGGCCCTTCAGCTGATTGGATAGGACCCACCCACATAATAAAAGGCAGTCTTTTTAACTCAAAGTTTACTGATTTAAATGTTAATCTCATCCAAAACACCTCCATATTGACACATAAAATTAACCATCACACTCACAAGATTTTTCAGATTTGTGTTCACCCATCACTTTCTCAGGTAAAAATTCCCTGATATCCTATTAAAAGGTTCTAGCAATTCCTCGTCTCTCTCTACTCTTTACCACTCTTTACTTTTCTTTATAGCTTTTATCAACACTGAAAATTATGTATTTATTTGTTGTATGCTTTTTATCTGTCCTCATTTCTAGAGTATCACTATTCTTATTTTCCAACAATATTTCTAATATAGTAGCTGCTTAACAAACTTGACAAATTTGAGTCATATTTTTTTCACCTGATGGGATAAACACAGCCTTTCTTAACTAATAGGAGACAATTTATACACAGAAATAATTGCAAGACTTTCCTAAATCATAATGGCTGTACTATATATTTGTCTATTGTCTGTCACTCATACATTCTCTGTTCTGAAATGCTGGAGAGAGGAAATTAAAAGTACACTCCTTAGCTTTCCTTCCTAGCTCACCTCTATTTAGGTTTTTCTAAAACAGACACTAGCAGAGCATCAGATAGTTGGAGGAAAAGAGAAGCTATTGTTCTTCTTTTCTCTTGTTCTTCTTCTAACAGTACTTTCCAGCTCCTGAATCCTTTCCATCCATCAGAAACTCAGCTTCAGCTTAAATGTCCTCTCTTCCATGGTTCTAGCACAAACAGCAGGCCCTTGTCCAAGGTTTCAGTGCTATCTACACATCATCCTAGCAGGGAAGCACTGAATGGTCTTCTGAGCTCTGATTACACCATCTTATTCCTTTTGTTCTCCAAGGATTAGATGAAGTAGCCACTTACAGATTACTAATCTCTGGTGTACCTCACTTTCATTCCATTTGTTATCTCTTGCAGATTTTCTAATGAATATGTAACAATATTCCTGAATTAGGTTGCCAAATTAAAGTCCACTGTTTGAAATCATCAGAGTGCTTTCTGTTTGGGGGGCCAGGTGGAGGAATTCCAAAAAAAAAAAGACTTTAAAGATAGGATTTTTTTGGTTAGGTACCTTATAGAACTTGAATACAGTGATGACCTTAACCTGTGGAAAATGGGTTACCATTAATCCATGACATGCAGTGACATCAAATTTACCAAATTGTTATACGTAGTTGCTTTAGATGAAAGGCCTACTGAAGGCAAGGCTATGGGAAACCAAGTGGTTAGATGCATTCAACTGCTATAGTAGTAATCATGACTACAAAGACCGTTGGGAAATTTTTTTTTTTTTTTTTTTTTGAGACTGTACTGGTTTACTTATAGAAAGAAACTGACGAATCCAGAGCTTTAATTTTTTAGTTCAAGGCAGGTCTGAAACTCACAGGGTTTGTGTTCTCCTAAAATAATCTCTCATTTATTATAGCTGTAGGGAAGATCCCAACTCCCATCTCAAATCTAAAAGTGAAAATTATAGAATTACAATGTAAGTTGAATTCATTGCTTCATTAAATATCTTATGTGACATTTAGCGTACATTATCTTGTGTGAAATTTAGAGCATTTCTTGAGAAAGAATGGAATTTTGTGGCTTGACATAGAGATATCCAGGTAGACATGAATTAATCTGATGACCACAAATCTCCTTGAACTCTATTACTAGCAGAAATAAGCTCTCATACCAAAGGTTATTAGTTTTCTTCTTTTTGGAAATCCTGTAGTAACTTCCCATAAAGAAGTTGCTTTGCAAGTGGACGTCTACAACTAAGACCGATCTCTACCATGCCATATTGCTTTCAGACCTACAGCTTGAGTCAGATTTTGGCAAAAATCACAGGACAAGTGCAAAATCTTGTCCACTATTATGGTAAGACTATTATTTTTTCACTCATATAACCTTAAACTCGGGGAATATGTATAAAAATATATTCTAAGGATTTTGGAACAAAGTGTGATTTATGGAGATTCTGTATTCAATGTGCTTTCTTAAGTGGGTAGAAGCGGCTCTGATGTGGCCTTTATTCGATGATATTGAGAATACAACTTCCCTGGCATAATGAAGAAATATTCCAGAGCTTAGAGAGGTAGAAATAACTGAGTATGTTTATTATCTGTAATTTGGTCATTCCTCAATACGCTCTCCAGTTGAGTCCAGAGAATACTCCCTTTATTTAGATGTTGAGAAAACATTAGCGAGGGAAGTACAAGAATGCTCAAAAACTCTGTGATTCAGAAGGTGGACATGTATATAGATGGGAAAAAATTTATTATAAACTGATACTTTTGAAGCTGAGCGATTGATAATAGTGGATTAATTCTACCTTTCCTCTTCTTTTATATATATTTGAATTATCCACATTAAAATTAAAGAACTTCCTTTTTGTGGTACCTGTCTTTTGTTGGCTGAGATGACATTGCAAGAGGCTAACTTTAAAATAGGTTCCGTAATTTCAGTGTAAATGATGGGATTTTTGAATGGCAGAAGCCAAGTGTCTGTGCTTAACTCCTAGAGAAATGTGTAGACAATGGCCTGGTCTGTGGATGTCATCCAGACAGCAATTTCCTAGCCTCTTCGGTGCTTGACCAATGAGTTCATGTGCAAAGTAGCACAGAGGTTCTACAAGAACTTTAACAATATGAACCTTCTTTTACCAAAGCTATATGACTACCATTCTTGCTGAGGGCACAGGAGCCAGCAGAAGTCAGACATAAACCGTGAAATGGCACCATTCCTTGGGGAAACCAACCAGCCAACCACCTGCTATCAGATTGATTGCTTTGGATTTCTTCCAGCTTTAAACAGTAAATGATTTTGTCCTTACTGGAAGTGAAACTTTTCTGGATATTGGCTCTGCTTTTCCTGCTTCTAATGCCCCTTCCAGGACCAACATCAGGAGACTTTTGGAGTGCCTTATTCACCATCAAGATATTCCACACAATATTTCTTCTGACCAGAGGACTTATTATTACAAAGTAAAAGAAGTGCAGTGATGGGGTCATAAAATTCACTGATCTTACTATATACTTCTTGGCTCAAAAGCAGCTGCCTTGACAGAAACATAGAATGTCTTCCTGAAGTATTAGATACAATACCAGCTGAGAGACAATAATTTAAAAATTTGGAGTGTTTTCCTATACCATGTAGTATCAGCTTCTACTAGACACTATGTATAATATTGTTCTACTAATAATCCATTCATTAAGAAGAGAAATAAACACTCATTAAGTTTTTGCTGTGCACATGACTTTGGGCTCTGCTGGTTGAGAGGTCTTATTTTCATAATGAATAGTTTTAACCAGGAGACATAATTCTTTTGTTAAAATGTAAGATTAAATCTGCCACCTGGTCATTGTGGGATCCTCATTCCATTGAAACAACAAATAAGGGTTGTTGTGATTTCTGGAGTGATTGGTCCTGATTACCAAAGAGAAGCTGGGTTGCTTCTCCATAGAGGAGACAGACAGAGTTCTGTCTGGAACCCGGGAGGTTTCCTGGAGTAACTTTTAGTACTTTAAGGTTTAATAGGAAAAATTAATGTAAGTCTAGAGAACTGTAAGGAACAGCTTCCTCAAGGACTCAGATTTTCAGGAAGAAAAATTTGGTTCACTTTTCCCAGTTAAAGGACAATATTATCTGAGATCCTGGCTGGAGACATAGCAAACATGGAATGAGTAGTAGATAATGGAAGATATTGATATGAATTATAGAACATATTATATGTATATACATTTACTATGTACATACATTTAAATATTATATGTATATACATTTAAATATTAATTAATTTAATATTCTCTTTTTTAATATAAGGACCAAGGAAGTAGCTAAATTTACAATTTAATCTTTAGAGAACTAAATATCCTAGTGGATTTGTGACTTTAAGTGAAAACTCAGAAATCGATACGTCAGTGAGTGGATTTCATGTTTTCCATTTTTGGAGAAAAGGTGAGAATATCTCTTATTCTGCAAAGAGCAGTTATTGATAAGGAGAAGGATCACATTATTGTTATTTTTTTGTTGTATTAAAACAAGGTAGGTATGAAGGATGTATATAGATGCAGGGTAGCCAAAGGATTGCATGTCTTGATTATTTGCTTACTTTCTCTCATCTTCTGACATACCATTCTTTACTTTTCTCTATAATCTGTGGTTGGAGAGACTGTATATTAAATTTTCTTGGCTCCATTTCCAGCTAGTTTCTTAAATTTTGCCCATAGGGTACACTGGGAAAAGATTAGCAGGCAGAAAGAGAGAAAACACTATTGCTACATCTCTCTTTCTCTTTTTTTATGACAGTACTTCTGGAAGCAGATGCACTTCTTCAAGGACCGTAGTTTCAGCAATGAGGCCCATCCCTTTCACGGTTCCAGCATGAACTCAGATGGTCTTTTTTTGGTGATGTCCTCAGCATCACAGCCTTAGCTCTGATGAGCCCAACTCTCTCCTTATGGTCCTTACCCTGAAACTAACAGATGCTTACTGAAGTTGCTAATCTTTGGTTTACTTAATTTTCTTTCTTTCACTCTCTCAATCTTTCCCATACTTGTGGAATCAATTCCCTGTATTAAATTTTATTTGTTTGAACTATCTGTAGTAGTTTATTTTTTCCTACCTGGAACTGGAATGAAATAATCATTAAAAAACTGTGTCATTTCCTTACTATGCGATTTAAAATTCAGTGAAAAGTGGACACTTCTATTAGTTCTATTGAAAAGGAAGCCACTGAAAACTTCTCTTTTTGTTCCATATGTGCACATTCCCTCCTCTGTCAATTTCTAAATCAAACCCTATGGCCAGAGAATGAAATGGGACAAGAAGCTTAGGCCTGAACTTCCGAATCAATATCTGTGACAGATCGATGGTATTCTCCTTAGACCAAACCTAGTCTGGAGCCAAAGGTGAGGCTAACCTCAGCCTAGAGCACCTGGACTGCATGGTGGAGAGGTGCAGCTGTTAGAACGGGAATAGAGAGGAAAGAATGGAGGATGAGCAATAAACAATAAGCTCTCATTACATTGTACCCATTTCTTTACTTGTCATTTTGCTTCATTAAACTACGAGGCCACTGATGGCACACACTGTGTCTTTTATCTAAATAACTCACATTGAAAATTGTGACTGTCACCTAATAGACAAGTGTCAAAAGTTTCTTGAATGGATGAATGAATCAATTTGCCAGAACTTTTGAATATTTGTTCTGGAAAAGGACGATATTATTAGTAATAATAATACACAATGCAAACAGGCACTTGGACAATAGTATTTGTAGAATTGGAGATTTGCTTATTCAGGGGCATTTCTATGCTTTAATCATCAGATCACTCTTTCAAACAAAATGTTATGGGAAAGGAATGTGTGCATGTGAGTACATTTGTATATAAAGTAGAGATTGTAGACATGTTTCAGGTTGTTTAAATCTTCTTTGTTTGATGGTGCATTTGATATTCTATGTTTTAAATTCCTAAATCTCCTTTGGAACATGTTTTGGTGCATGTGTTTCAAGTTAATAAAGAAATAAAACTGCTTCAGCCACCTCAGAGCTGAAGTAAGAACCAGTGTTTTGACTCGTGGGAAGTTATTTTCCTTCTATTAGTGGGAAGATGGGAGTGGGCTGTGGATCCTAGAGCCAGACTGCATGGATTAGAAACTCAGCTTCACAATCCAGCAACTCTATGATCTGGTGCGAGAATTACACCCAGGGCCTTAAACATGAGAGGTGTCTTTTGTGTTATAGTCAGGGGGCAGCCCTTATTAAGAAAACTCGTGTTTCATATTTGCGTCTTAAAAATGTAGATAATATTAGTAATCTCCTCAACGGTTAATATGTGGAATGCTGTTAATATAGTCCTTAGCACTAGCAAATATTCTGTAATATGATCATGCATCATCAAATCATATTTTGAAATCAAAAGTGGTAGAGAGAAGTCAGCCAGAAAATCCTATCATGACATTTTTTCACTGTGTGAATCAGGACTATTTATCCAATATTTTAATTTCTTTGCACATAATAGTTGTGTACTTTAAAGCCCCTTGTAGTTATGTAGGCTGTGTGACTAGTTGAGATCCAGTATATAAGTTACTTTTGGGCCAGACTAATTAATTGCTTTCTTTTCCCTGCAGTGATGATGAATTTGATCCCAGGTAATGGCTGTGTGGTTAGATTGGGTCTCAGAAAGAGAATAATATAAAACAGAACGACTGCATAATGCTATGAGATTTAGGGGCTGTTTGTTACCTCAGCATAAGCTAGTCCATATGCTTCATGATCTGGAGAGGAAAAAAAAAAACACATTGCGTTTCAGTTTCCTCATCCTCCAGATAAAGAAGCTGGATAGAAAAGATTATGCTAAAATTTCTTTGAGTTCTAAAGTTATATGTTCTTTGATATGAATAATAATAGCAGTGAGGATCAGATATTTTTTAAATCAAGGAAGAACAGAAATAAGCTCATTAATAAGCTACAAGAATCAAAGAACACTAGAGTAAGGTGAAAACTTAGGTCAGCTTTTCCCCAAGTATTTTCCTTAGAAATCTACTCATAGGGATGCTTTGTGACAGAGGGTTCCTCGATCAAATAAGTTTGGGAAACAATACGTATGATCTCTTTCTCTTAAACTTCAAGCATGTTATCATAGTCTAAGTATTCATGAAGGAAACCTTTAACATGCATTTTACCTAGCATTCACCAGTAAAATTTTGTAGTGAAAATCACTTTTAAAATAACTTCACAGTGATGGACTGGGCAGCTGTAATTTTGGTTTCTGCAGGATGCTTTCTCACGTCCTCCTCCAAGCCTTTTTGGTAATTGCTCCTCCTTCTGTACGTGATCACAGGAGTGGGAATATAAACCAGAGTGTCTCATTCCTGTGGTCATAGTACTTGGTTCATATATGAACACGAGGCCAATCAGAACCTTCATTATGATTAATATTTTTGATGACCCCCAGGATCTAGCTGAGCCTCATTGACACACATTTTAGACTTCCCCAATGTGGGTTGCAGTTACTTGCTATTGAAAAAATTCAGACTGAAACTAGCCTTCTTTAGAACAGAGTTTGAAAAATGCTGTTCCAAGGTAACAGTTGAGAGTAAAATGATGTAATTTTAAAATTTATGAAACGTAGATCCAACTTTCTCTAAAGGAAAATGGGTCTATTAGAAAACCTGAAGATGAGAGTGACATATTTAGCATGAGAGGACATATTACAGGCTATTTTTTTTCTTTTTTTAAAAGATAATTTAGAAATAGAAGATGATGGTAACAGATTCAAAATGATCAAAATTTACCGAGGAATAATCTTATTTTAATGTTCAATTCATTTACTCATTAATACTATACATATTAATTAAAGGAAGAGTATGACATTTATTTATGGACAATAGTGTTAGAAACTTGACATATATTACTTCATTTATTTCTCACATGAAGTCAGGAAGATAGATAAAAATTGCCATCACTTTACAGATTGTGAAACTAAGTTTCATAAACATTAAGTAATTTTCCCAATGTCACAAACTAGAATATGGTAATACTGGAATTTTAAGGCACTCGTAGGTGCCATCCAATGAAGTTGGATGCATTAGTTTTCTATCACTGCCTTAACAAATCTCCCCCAAATTTAACAGCTTAAAACAAAACAAATTTGTTATCTCACAGTTCTGTAGTTCAGAAGTCTAGTGGGTTAGCCCGGTTTCTCTGCTAAGACTCTCACAAGACCAATATTAAAGTGTTGGCAGGGCTAAGTTCCTTTCTGGAGGCGCTAGTGAACAATTCATTCCTAGGCATGTTCAAGTTGTTGGCAGAATTCATTTCCATGTGGTTGTAGGACTCAGGTCTGTCTCCTTGCTGACTATTGGCCAGGAGTTGCTCTCAGCCTCTAGAAGCTGCCCTCATTCTCTGATTTATGGCCCCCTTCATAGCCAGCAGAACATTCAATTCATTCTCATGCTTGGACTCTCTCCGACTCTCCTCCAACTGCCTCATCTCTCTGATGAATCTCTTGACTCTAGCCAAGGACAATATCCCCACTTTTAAGAGCACATGTGATTATACTGAGCCCACCTGGATAATCCAGGATAATCTCCTTTTCTCAAATTCAGTAACCTTCATCATATCAGCAAAGCTCCTTTTGCCATGTTACATAACATTCACAGGTTCAAGAGAATGAAGCATGGAAATCTTAAGGGGTCCATTATTCTGCCTACTGCATTCTTCCTATGTAATGTTATGATCAAAATGTTTTGAAGTGCGAAAAGAAGAAATTTTATACACATGACTCCTTAAACACTCATTACATTTACTTGCAGATATAAAAATGGCATATATATATGTATATATATATATATCTCATTATACTATACACATATGATTATTTTAGGATACAAATGATAAATATGCTTACAAAAGGAAAGTTAGAGTTGATAGAATAAGTAGAAAACAAGAATTCTAAGAAAAGTTATTTAATTATATATGTGTATATATAATGGAAGGAATACGTAAAAACAACTAAAGTGAAAGTTTCTTTGGCTGATATTATTTTAGGCAAAAGAGAAGAAGTCTGTTGCTATATTTGTGAGAATAAGCTCAGCCATGTAAGAAGAAATCCTGGAGTACTACTCACATGTGGCAAATACTGTGACGGGGTCTGATGTATTTAAGAGGTCCTTAAAAAGTAAAAATTCTATATTATATTTATTTATAATTGCCAATAGTTGGAAGCAACCCAAATGTCCTTTAGTAGGTGAATGATTAAGCAAACTGTGGTATATCCAGACAATGGAATCAAAAGAAATAAGCTATTAAGTCATGAAAAGATATAGAGGGAACTTAGATACATATTACTAAGTGAAAAAAAGCTAACCTAGGGAGGGTATGTACTGTGTGATTCCTACTGTATGACAGTCTGGAAAAGGCAAAACTATAGATACAGTAAAAAGATCAGTGGTTGCTATGGATTAAGGGGGTAGGAAGGATGAATGGGCAGAGAGCACAGAAGGCTTTTAGGTCAGTGAAATCATTCTTATGATACTACAACGGTGGTTACATATCATTTATACATTTGTAAAAACCCATAGAATGGGCAAGAGTAAACCTTAGTGCAAACTATAGACTTTGAGTGATAACGATGTGTCAATTTAGGTTCATTGGTTTTAACAAAAGTATCACCGTGGTGCAGAATGTCAATAGTGGGGGAGGTTTTGCCTGGGTACACGGAAACTCTCTGTTCTTTCTGCTCAATTGCTGTGAACATAAAACTGCTGTAAAATATAAAGTCTACATTAAAAAATGAATTGCTCAGGAGGATTTGATAGAAAAATTTCAGAAGCTGACAGACTGAATAAGGGTTCCAGTGTGCAAAAACCTGACATTTAACTGTATAAGCACTACAGATATTTCTATGTAGGATTGCTAGTATTGGTTTGGTATCTAAAAATCTAGATGTCATATTATTTCAGGTTAAATTGTATTTTAATTAAATATAATTTTTCATTTGCATATAGTCATATACTTTTTAAAAATCAGTTTCAGGTATACAACACAACGGTTAGGCATTTATATAATTCATAAAGTGATCCCCCCAGTTACCCTAGTACCCACCTGGCACTATATGTATCCATTACAATATTATTGCTTATATTCCCTATGCTGTGCTCCACATCCCCGTGACTGTTCTATAACTATGAATTTGTGCTTCTTCATCCCTTTACCTTTTTCACTCCGTCCCCCACAATAATGTACTTTTAACAATATTCTTTTTAATTTTTTTGTTTATGTTGGCATAAATCTTTAATATAAATAGAGAAGGGGGAAACTGCTTGTTTTTCAGAGGGTTGTACAGGTTTATGTCATTGAAACAAAAGACGATACTTAAATCAAGAAAAACGAAAATAGCTAGACTCACAAACATTCTCAAAACTAAAGAAATAAAGATAAAAAATTATCCCCTTAGTTTAGAATGGGGACAAATAAAATGATAGCTTTTCAGTATCCAATGATAGCCACAATTTATACAAGGGTGTTTAGACTATAATCAGAGAAATAAATATGGCTAAAATAATGCTCAATTTGGATGTTTCTATAGGGTAGCTAGAAGTTGCAATTTCCATTTATCCAAAACATAAGAGTTAGCAAATTATTTGGAGGCAGAAAAGAAAAATCTCAGCTGCCATTTGTTTGCTAGTGACTTAAATACATTGCCTAAGTCATTTATTACCACTATCTAATTGACAGAAAACAGTTTGGTGCATTTTGAAGGAAGAGTGAGTGAGGCCAAGGGTCTGAGAAATAAGGAATGGCTTTTACGTGTTATTTTTTATTAACTATAATTTAAAGCAGTTGCATAGACAAAAACCTTACAAATATTTTTAAAGTGACTTTTAAAGGTTTTTAAAGTCACTACAGAACAAAAAAGAGGAAAATTCATTTCGACAAGACAATAATTGGTCTTCATAGTTTTTTTTTTCTGTCTGCTGCTGCTTAAAACATAGAATTATAAATTTAAGCCTAATTTAAAACAATACACAAACTATAAATGAATCCTCTCAGCATTAAACATTAAAGAGATGAATTTGTCTAATAACTCTTTGACCTGTATTTTTTAGTTTATCCTCTCCAGCCTGACTAAAGAATGAAAAATCACAGTGATAACAAAAAAAATAAAAAAAACAAAGTCAATCCTTAAGAATATTCTATCTCATTTAACAGACTACCTTTTCTATATTCTTTGACCATTTAAAATTAGAGGTGGCTTCTGCCTCCAGGAAGATACTGTGTAGCAGTGGAATGAAATATCCTTATTTATGTTCAAGCGCCTCCCTGGCAAAACTACTCCCTTCTTACCATTTTAGAGCCCTGTGATACTTCCCTAAATCTTACCCATTCTTTTCTTCAAAGTCTGGCTGAAGGGCCTACTTCCTTCCAACCTACTCCAGTCCACGGTGTGCTCTTATCTTATTGCACTATGCTCATATCTTTTGGCATACACAAATCATTTGACGCTCAGCCTTTTATTCTTGAAACACATGCTGTACCTTCTTTGGCGTCTCTCCTGTTTCTATAGTCTGAGTCTAAGAAAAGGCTTTGTGGGAGGAGCGTCCTCTGTCACTGTCCATGGTACTGAAACATCGTTGTGGGCTAAGAAGGTTTTTCTTAAGCTTACCTCTGGTGACTCCTATTTTCTCCTAGGAATTTTCAAATTGGCAAAGTGGTGGTGACAAGGAAAAGTAAGGCAAGAAGCTATTGGAAGAGAAAGAGGAACAGACAGAGGTAAAGCTCTCATGTCATTGCTTGGAGAAAATAAGACCCTTGGTTTGACATAATTTTTAAACAACTGCAGGTGCCAGCTTGGGAACCAGAGGGTGACATAGCCGACATAGCCAATGAAGGAGGGTAAGAAATGCGTGCCCCAAGATATACCGAGCCGTGCAAGTGTCGGCATGAGAAAACATATTGATGCTGCTGGTGGGCGAGGATACCAGACAGGCAGCATGTTGTGAACGCAGCATCACTTATGTCGAACCAAATTGCCGTAGGTTTTCTTTGTCTTTATTTTTCTCTCTTGATTAAAAAAAATGTCACTTGGCACTGTAGCAGAACAAAGATAACTGTAACTTATGCTTCACATTGGATGTAGCTCTGCATCTCTTCCCTTCTAGCTCTTCTGTAACAGTTACAATTCTATCACCATCAGCCCCGGTTGATGGTAATGGGGAGAGCATATACCCCTGCATTCACTATGTAAGTTCCCCCAACTAAAGTGTAACCTCGTCGAGGACAAACACGGGACATTAAACATTTTTTGGATCCTTAAAATGCCAAATTAGAGTGCCTGATACGAATTAGGGGTTCAGTAATATTCTTGGAATCAATAAAAGAATCATGTCTACCACAGAGAGTACTCAACAAAGACTTGTTAAATGAGCAAATGTTTTGTTTTAACACTTCCATCCTCTTCTAGGTTCTTTAAAAGTCCAATCCTCTTTCTCTTGGGATTTCAGTTTCCAACAAACCTACCTCCCTCTCGCGTCAGTCACTCATTACCTTCGCTGCACTGGGGGCCTGCCCTCCTCTAGCCATGTGTCTGTCCCCTCTCCGGCTCAACCTTTTTTCCTACTGTTACCCCGGTCCCTTTCTCCCCACCAGGACCTCTCCCGCACTGAGGGTCCGAGTCCTGGTGGCTCCGGGCGGCTCAGCTCCGAATCTCCGCCCGCAGGGTAACGCGTTGTCATGGACACGGCACCTGCGCCCTCCGGCGGTGCCCCTTCTCCACCGTCCCCTCCCCCCACCTGCGGCGGGGAAACGGCCTCGCCTCCCCAGCTCCGCCCCGCCCCGCCCGCTCGGCGCTCCCTAGGCCGTGCGCGCCCGCGCCATCTCACCCGGTGCCTCCCTCTGCCCCGCGGAGCCGCGGGGGCCGCGGGGGCGCGCGAGCGAGCGAGCGGCCGCGCTTGCGCACTGACCGCCTCCCCTAGCGGCGATCCGGGCCGCTGCCGCTCGCGCTAGGGCTGGTCGCGGGGCGGGCGGGGGGAGGGGGGAGCGGCTTCGCTTCCAGCCCCGAGTGAGGCGGAGACCCGGGCTGGCGGGCGGAGCAGGAGGCACCGCACCTCGGCCAGAGGCGGCTGCAGCAGCTGCTGCCCTCGTCCCCGCCGCCGCCTCTCCAGCCTTTCTGTGATTACCCCTCCAGCTGCTAGGAACCGGCGAGACAGAGGAGGAGGCGAGAAACTCCCACCGACCCAAAGAGGTGAGTCCCGGGCAGAGCATCCTCCATCCTTGCCTGCCTCCCTCCCTCCTTTCCTCCCTCCCATCCTCTTCATCCTCCCTCCTCCTGCTCCCCAACCCTTCCCGCCCTCATCCTTCCCAACATCCCTCTCTCTTCTCCCCTCCTTTCTCCCTTCCAGCCTTTCTTTCATCCTTTTCTTCCTCTCTCGCAGCCCCACTTCCTTCCCACCCTTTCTTTCTTCCCTATTTTCCTTTTAGCCGCACGTTCTACGGCGCAGCTCTGCATCCCTTTTCTCTTGTCTCACCTCTTTATTTTTTTAATTTTTTTATTTTGTTTTGCCCCCTTTCTTCACCCCTTCCCCGGTGGGAGATCCCTTGCCTGCGAAACTGTCCGGATTCTGGGGCTTCCAGAAAATTGGGCACGTATACTGAGAGACACACTCTTGCACAGCGGATACCCTCCAGGTCCTTGAATTATTTGGATTAAGGGTCAAGTTGGACAGAGTAAAACTGGAAGGAGAAGAGGGTCGAGGAAGAATCTGTGGTTTTGTGCTGTATTACGGTGGGGGTGGGGAGGGTTGTCACTTAGACGTGTTGCCAACAACTCTCCACACCCCTCTTTGGCAGTTTCTTTTTTCCTCCTGGGAATTACATAGTCCCAGTGTGTGTCTCACTAATTTAAAATCAAGCTTTTCTTGCTTTGATTGTCCCTGTGAGAAGCCACAAGGAAAGAAGAGAGGAAGAGAACAAGAGAAGAAGAGGGGAGGGGAGAGGAGGGTGGTGGCATGGATGCTTGTGTCCTTTTCCCCTAGGCCCCTTTGGATTGATATTTTCAAACCACCCGCCTAATATTTGGCTTGAAATTGACCCCATGTGTCCTTAGTCCTGTCACTATCTACTTCAAAGGCAGAAACTCTCTAAACTTTGATGCGTGTGCACCACAGTATTATTTATGGAATGTTTTCATCAGCACACAAAACACTAAGGTAGACTGATTTGGGAAAATAGGGAGCAGAAGGGTAGAAGAGATGTGCTTTTGTTCATCGTGGGTTAACTGCTAAAGGAGGACAATGGATAGACAGTTTTGGGAGTAATGAGTTTATACTCCACAAGATTATACATTTACCATTTTTAAAGTGTTAGCTGCGTTATAGCCTTTAGCAGATACCCTTATCTCCTCTCATCCGGCGGACAGGAATTGTGAAGATGTTTGAAGAGAAGCATACTGTACGATTCTCTTTGTGGTTTACACCAATGGAAAAGTTGAATTAGCTCTGGAACCATTATCAACAATTTAAAATTTCAGTTGCTTTTGCACCACTTATTTCCACCAAATGATATATTTCACTTTGCTTTCTTTAGCTTACACTGTAACCCCTTCTGTTATCTGTATTGATAGTAATTTGGCAGTTTTTCTTTTTGCGAGCATTGCTGCTGAAAAGTTTATATATGGTGGGACAACCATGCCTCAGAAAGGTCCCACAGATAGTATAAGTATAAATCAAAAACGGAGTCTTTAGAAGCCTGTATTTTGCCCTGTCTGTATTTTAAACAACAACCCCCTAAATCTTAATATCTGTATAATAGCTATGTCTTATGTTTAATGACTGTGTGGGGAGGGACTGAAATAAATGGCAGAATCAATGAAGTTGCCAGTAAGAAACTATGCTATGGAGCAAATTATTGATTTTTTCTTTTCATTTAAATTATTATATGCTAGTAGTGCAAAGTACACTTTTGCATTTTATGAGAATGTGAAGTAGGAGTTGAGATGATGAGAATTACCTTTGAAAGTGATTGAGTTCTGATTTGATGAAGAGCTGATACAGTTAATCATTTGAATCAGTTTTGGGGAAGTGTGTGATACTGGGAATGATGGACCCACCCCTAACTCCCCTTGGTCGGAATGCAATTCCATTAATGGCTTGGCTGACTCTTAAGCCATATGGGAGAAGTTTAGTTGAATTATGAGTGTTACCAACATCCTGATACAGAATTGCAGTCCATCCTGTGTGTATTGGAAATGGTTGCATTACCTAATAATGAACACAATTGTAGATAGGGGTATGTGTTGTTGTTGTTGATGTTCCTTTTCCTGGAATGCCATGAAGCTAGTTAAAACTTCATTAGTAATCATATGTGAATATAATCAGTTAATTCTATCCTGATTTACTTTCAGATGACTTTTCCCTTCCAACATATCTACTGCTCTCTTGGTGGGGCTTCCTAGATATGCGTAGGGGCAAGAGGCAGCCCCGGTCAGCCCTGCTCTTTCTCTGTTGCAATTTTGCTACACAGAGTAATGTGAGTGTATGCCTCAGTTTTTAATACTGTGCTTACTATAGAAAGAAAGGTACCTTATACTTGTTTCCTTTGTAAACGTTTATCCATTTAGTGAGAACAAAATATACAAGGTTATTAAGGAATAGAAAATAAAATAACACTTGTTTACAGCAAGATTTTTGAGAGATGAGTAAAATTAATAAAATATGAAATAGTAGAGGAGTTACTGTCTTATAAAAGCAGCCTGCCACTCTTACTGTAATCTATTTTCCATATAAAGACCAACTTCTAAAGAATTTCTTTTCTGCCTTTACTTGACTGGACCTTTAAGAATGTATGGTACAGATAAAGCCCCCAAGGAACATTTTATGTACCTTGTAGAAAATATTCTGGAAAATTCTCTGTGCTTTCCTTCCTCAGAGTTCTTAAAACCTGCCCAACCCTATGCTAAGTGGTATGAGGTTTTCAAAAGAAGTAAAAGACACTCTGTTTGACCTTAGTTTACAATCTAGTTGAGGAGGACATTCATTTGCATGAGGTAGTATTTCACAGTGGCAAAGGAGGAGAGAGCCTTAGATTTGAGTGCTCGTTCTACATAAGTGGTAGAGTGTTGTACCCTTATGTTCTGTTTTAAGTCTTCTTCCTCATGTGCAAAATGGGTAGAGTCTGATTCATGGGATTGCTTTAAGGGTTAAATGTGTTAAATATACTGCTTGGTACAAACGAAGCATTTATTAAGTAAGCATAATTGTAATTAGGAGAAACAGTTTATAAACAATCAAAGACAATATATGATTATGTACTGGAAAGAAATGAAGAGCAAATAAGTGTTAGAGGAATTCCAAAGAGGACAGATGTTTCCGTAGCCAGGGAAAGATTATATTCAGGAGTGTACTGGAGCTTGGGCAGAGAGACCTGGGAAAGATTTCATGCAAGGTGGGTACCACAGCTGGAAAAGCAGAGAGAGAAGCCTGCTGGGTTTGGGAAGACTGTTTACTGGGATGTTTGGCATACTGGTGAGTGTATTAAAAGGTACTGGACATACACAGTCAGAGTAATTACACTATCAGTTGGCATAAGACTGTTGTTGTGTGGGATCCATTTTATCGTAGAATGTTCAGCTACCCAGGAGAGCTCGTTTTTAATTCTTTGTCTCACCCAAAGCCCCATCCCAAGACACAGAATCCAAGGTCTGTGTCACAAGGAGGACCCGGAGTATTGTTTTAATCCTTTTCTGTAAACTTGAAGGCTTAAAGAAAACTTTACTAAACAACAAAGATTTAATATTATGATAATATGATTATTACAACTCTCTTTTATTTTGCCTTAACCCATGAATATTTCAGGACTGAATCATGGAGAATAATAACAAGGATTATTTTACTTTGACATATATGAAGCCAGTAATTGTTAGGGTAGTTGTATTTCCAGTAACTTTTTTTTTACTTTGTTGTTGATTTTTCCTAATTACCCCATGTCTCTTTTTTTGGGTATTCAAGATCATTAATGATTCTAAATGATTTATACTCTTCAGTTGTTTTACTGGGAGATTAAGGTGGGATGATGAAAGAGGAACTATCTGGGAGTGTGCAGTGAGGAAGTTAAATGTCTTCTAGTGTGGCAGTTGCTTGCTGGACACATCTGTTGGTACACCTTTATTTTTGGTTGGTGTCCATTAACTAATCTGAAACATGTATATCCATGAAATTTTATCTAACAGTATGAGTGATGTGATTGAGTTATTTTATCAAAAATGATTTCCAGAAGATTTTACCTGCAGGTAACAAATGTCAGTATTTATAGTGCTCATGTTTAATCCATTTTAAATAGATGGACACAATTTCATGGTTTTCTACAAAATGATAAAATGCTTATATTTTTTTGTAGTTCTATGAATATACACAATTGGTCTCATGATTATTATCTTAAAGAAGATAATTATAATATGAACATATATCCAAAAGCTAGTAGTTTAACAGACTATGGACTGTAGCATTTTTATTTTCTATTTTGAGATTTTTCTCAAGATTCAGCAGATCTAAATAAAACATTTTCAAGTGTATTACTTCTCATCAGTTCGATATTAAAGCACCAGTGATTTTTGATGAACTACTCTTACACATTTTTATTTTCCTCATAAGTGAATTTTTACCTTGGAGAGGAATTATAACTCAAACACAAATATGCATTTTATAAGTCTTTGACATTATTAATTGTAATACCTTATAGAAAACACAAAGCGATAGTCTGACTTTATAAAGCTTAATTTAGTAGCACTTTTATTCCTTTTTGTTTAAAGGCTATATTTGTATATACAACTCTTAGACAATGATTTTTCAGATGTGAAGAGAATGTTCATTAACAGGAGTGAAATTAGCAATTGTGTACTCAAGGTGGAGGTGGAGAAAAGGTGAAATAAAGTGAATCAATTTTGTTTCATCTATAGGGCTGAAAATGTATAACTGCCTATTTAGGTGTTTTCTATATTTTTTCTCTCATGCTGATACAATCCATGTTGTAGTTGTTTAAAGCATCCGTGTATAGACATATATATGAATATACACGTGCATTTTTTTCAGTTAACAGCCTTTGAAACTAGATAGATCTTGGATGAAAAAACATATATAAAATCAAATGTTGGTTTCTCAGAATCTTGCTATTTTGTTTCCTTTGGTTTTTGAGAGGAGCCAAAACACTCATGGGAGCTGCCTGATGGGGACAGAGCTCCAAATCAGCTAGTATCTTGCTCTAATGTTCCTACATTAAATGAATAGACATGCCACCGAAGTTGGAGTAAAATAAATAATTTAATTAATTTTTTAAATGAGATCCCAAGGACTATAAAACAGTATTAGAAAATTAATAGGATACTTTCATATGTTCATGTTGTGTAAATTGTGCTTATGTTGGTCTTTACATATCTGTAGTAAATTCAAAAATTTTTTTTTATGGCACCTTGATGTTTCTCAACTAAAGCCTTAAAGTCTTGATGGAGACATTTCAGTTCTCCCACAGCCTACCCGGAAACGACAATGACTCCATAAATGACGGAAGGATCTGATGTTCCCATCTGATTTTAACTGTGATTAGACAAGAGTTGGTGAGAATTCAGTATGCCAAGTGTGTTTTAAATTCATAGAGCCTAAAGCAGTTGTTAAATACCATTACTCCATCTTCCAGTAAGTAGATAGAAATGTCCTTAACCGTCTCAGAATGAGCAAATTGTCCTCAGCTAGTTCTTGGAAAGGGCATCCCACAATTCTTGAGTCTTTAGTACTTTCTTCCTTTTTTCTTTAGGTATTGGTACCTGCTGGACTTATTTAACAAAAAATGCTTCCCTCCCCCTCTCAAATATGCAGAAATGGTATAAAGAAGAATATACAGAACTCACTGGAAAAAAATGTCTGCATTTAAATTTATTCCTCTATTCAATTATGCATTCTATGTAGTTTTTTTTTTTTTTAATCACATTACCTAGCATGAATTGATTCATCAGGTATATTTTAAATACCTGCTCTGAGCAGAGCATTGGGCTAGAGATTATAATTTTATAAAAGCACTGAATCAGGAATTAACCAACTAATTAGTTATATGACTAAACAAGCCTCAAAGTCTCCAAACCTTATTTATTAAATGTTTATTTTAAGTGACTTGTACTAGAGGATATGAAGAGTGTCTTCTAGCTATAAAATCCTATAATTCCATATCTGATTGTTCTTAAAAATTTCAAGGCATGATGATTTATTTCTCACCATGTCCCATTTGTTTTTTCTTTTGAAACATTAAACTGTTTACTACATGAGAAACACCTCCATCTTTAGTGCTATATGATTTCCCTTTCCCAAGAAAGCTGTAGATTTAGCTTCACAGAGTCTCTGGACCAAGGAAGAACTAAGGAACATTTTCTTACCTCCCCATTCTTTATTACTTCTCACTTTTCGAATCCTAGAATCCTTTCTGGGCTGGAGATACAAGGCAGTTGCTACCTTCATTTAGGGACTAGGGCAATGTACAGTTGGCTTCTTTGAATAATGCCACCGTCTCTGAAAGACAATATGGCACTTATGCATTAAGATTAAGATAATATTTATTTAAGAAGTTATATATACTCTAAGGTTAATGGTTTTGCTTCAGACACAGCAAAGTCTTGCTTGTCTTCTAAATCTTATCCCCTAGGACTGTGTGGTCGCCTGTCCTTCTACTATTCTAGCTCCAAATTCCCATTAAAATCTTTTATAATCAAATTTGTTTAAGTATGTTTTATATATAATAAAGTATATCCATTTTAAGTTTGGTATCGACAAATATATCTGTGTAACCATCACTGTAGTCAAGATATGGGATATTTCAATTGCTCTAAAATCTCCCCTTTTGCTTGAACTGCTTTTTGTCTCTAGAGTTTTGTTGTTGTTATTGTTGTTGTAAAAATGGCAATAAATCAAATCATAGAGTATGTACTCATTGTTGTCTCCTTTCATCGAGCATAATGTTTTTGAGACTAGTCTGTGATTTTGAGTATATAAACTTTTAGAAGAAAATATAGGAAAAAAAAATCTTTATGATTTAGAGTAAGGCAGGGATGTCTTAGATAGGACCCCAGAAGCACTAATCATAAAATTAAAGGAAAAAGATAAAACTAAACTATCAAAATTAAAAAAAATAAACTTCAAAAGACATGTGATTTGCTAGACATATATCTCTGTTTCTATTTATATATACCTGACAAAAGACTAATTATTCTAATTGTATTTAGAACTCTTGCATTTCAATAAGAACACAAACAATCTAAAAATGAATGAAATATATGAAGAGGTATACACAAAAGAAGATATATTGATGGTCAATGAGCACATGAAAAGGCATTTAACTCCATTATTCACCCAAATAATGAAATTTAAAAACCGTAGTATGATACCACTGTACAAACACTAGAATGGGTATATTTAAGAGGACCAACAATATCAAGGTTTGGAGAAGGTGTGAAGCAATTGAAGCCCTCATACTTTGCTGGTGGGAATGTAACACTTTAGGAAACAATTTGTCAGTTTCTCTTCATGCTAAAAATACTCTTACCATACAATGCTGAAATTCCACTGCCAGGTGAAATTAAAACATATGCACAAAGACTTTTACATGAAAATTAACAGCAGCTTTACTCATAATAGCTTCAAACTAAAAATAATCCAAGTATCCATTAAATTCCCATTTTAAAGTTATTCTTTTGAAATATAAAACAGAGATGCCCGTATGTTTTTTTTTAGAGACGTGTTATTTACTATGTGTAACCTGGCAGCAGAGGAAAAGGTATACATTCAAAAAGATTTGTAAAAGTAACTAAATCCAGAGGCGAGACGGCTCCAGGCTCAGACCTAGGCTCAGCTTCTCCTCGCTGCCCTTTTCTCAACTCTGTCCCCTCTGTGTCCAGACCTCATCTTCAGCCAGTGGTGTGATGGCTGCTGCAGTTCTAAGTACAACACCATGCAGCAGCATGTCCCTTCCAGAAAAATGAGGAAACTTGCTGGAAGTCCTCCCTTACCTCTAATCTCACTGGCCAGCACGGGATCACGTGGCCATGTTCAATCCAGTGAGCAGCAAAGTGAAAGGAAATACCATGCGTGATAGGCTTAGACTAAGCAGGATCCACCTGCTGGGGCCAGGCGGGCTCTGGGGTCAGTTTTTCCTGAAGTGCATAGCTGTGGAGAAAGTGAAGTGGGTAGATGAGCTGAATGGCAGTTCTTTTAAGAAAAAAGAAGAGAGAAAGGGATGTCCGGCAAGCAAACAGTAGTGTTTGTTACAATTTGAGTTAGAGGCCTGCCATGATGTTCTCAGTCTCGGGGGAAGGAGGTTGAAGCAGAAAGCTTGGATTGCAGTCATAGCTAGTTATTGTGGGAATGTGTGCAAAAAGAGGTGACAGAGGGTACCCTAGGAAAAGAACAAGGAAGACATTTAGATTCTAGCCCACAGCATGAACTGGAAAGGAATGGAGTCTAGATCCAAGGGAATAATTCAAAGTGAGCAAGCATATAAATAGTGACAAGCAGAGCCAGGCACATTGGGGCCCATGGAGTTGGGACAGGAGGCAAAAGTCGGTGCTGGCAGCAGTCTGGAATCTAGGCAGGCAAACTCGATTGCAGTTTGCCCATCTGTGAAATCAGGACCTCAGGCAAGAAGATTTTCATGTTTTGCTTGTTAAGGCAGAAGCTAAAACAGTAATTATTCTCTTTTTTTCAGTGTTCTCAACTACTTTAGATTCTGTGTCAAGAATAGGAGCCATACTTTATTTTTTTTCCTAATATTCCCTTGTTATATAACCCTGGGCCCTCATTAGTTCCTTAATAAATGCTAACTGATTGAACTAAATCTGAACTCATTCTATCTTTGAACAAATTCCGTAAATTTCTGGTTAAACAAATGTAGCAGTTGTTCATCAAATACTTTCTTACAAATTAATAAAACCACTGTTTTGGGGGACATAGCCCTAGACCTATATATAAGTAAGATATGGCATTATGAATTGATAATATAGAGGGGTGAAAAGTACCTAAACAGTTTAATACCAGAAAGAACATGAGACAGTGTGTAGTTCAGCGTGGTACTGTTTCCACCATGGCAAGGGTCAAAAGTCCTGGTGGACGCAGTAATGGGTAGGAGAGAGGTGGAGGAGGGGATGACCTTGTATTAGTACTTGTTAATTCAGCGCTGCCTCTCTGGGAACTGGGACGGGGCCGAGCCAGCAGGAGGATGGGATTAATGAGCACAGCACTGGGAGAAGTGAAGCCACATCCAGGAGAATTGAAAGCTGGGACTCTAACTGCTCAGTAGGCAACTGAAAAGTGAGGCTGGAATAAGTGGGGGAGAAAATATTTAGACATTATCTGTATAAAGGTATCTCAAGAATGCAATAACAGAAGATACATTGTTTCAAAAAGAACTTGTTTTGTTTTCTGCACTTACATCAAAACTTGCCCACTGTAGAACAATCTAGAAAATAACAAGAGAAAGAAATTTCAAAATAAAAATTACTGCAGTCCAATTCTCCAGTGAAGATTTGGTGAATTTCTAGGTTCCTCCCCATAAGTATATCTGAGTTTATCATGTAGAAATCTTTAAAACAAAACTGAGATCATAGGTATATATATACATGTATATGTATACACGTGTACATATATATGTGTGTGTGTATATATATATATATGTAACTTTGTGTTTTATTTTTTTAACTAAGCATATCTGAGCATTTTCTAGGATAATAGTCTTCCTACACATTACATTGTAATGTGACATTACATTGATTAGAATTTAAGTTTTTCAGTTTTTGGCTATCCTACAGAGATAAAATGTTTGCACTATCTGCACAGCACTATCTGCTGTGTCATGGGCAGGAGATTAATTTTGGGGTCCCCACAAGAGTGCCTCAAAAATATAGGTGGTCAGTGTCTATGTAGTGAGATGTATTTTTTAATATTTACTTAAATGGTAACGTATTCTGTTACCTCATTTTCATTTCACATATAGCTAAGCTGGTAACATGAATATATATACCATTATTTTTAATTGCTGCTTGTTATTTTCTAGTATAGTTATGCTGTGGTTATTTAATCCTTGTGTTTTCATAAACATTTATGTTCATTCCTACTATTTTGCTATTTAAAACAATGCTGTGATGAACACTCTTATACAGGATTTTTGTCCACATGTACTAGTATATTTTTTAAAGGGTAGGCTGATAATTTTAATTTTGGAGTCATGAGGTATGTACATTTTAGATTTTAATAGTTGATGCCTAATTGTTCTTCAAAATGGTAGTGCTAATTTACATTTCACCAGCAGATATGGAAGTACATATTTCCTTATTCTTTCACCGATACATGATAATTTCAAACTTGGAAAAGTTTACCAATGAATAGGTAAGAATGGTATCTCTTTGTTATATGAATTTGTTTCTCTGATTTCTAGAGAGATTGATTTTCTTTTTTTTTCTGCTAGTGGCCAAATGTTTTGTTTCTGCTGTAATGACTGTGTTCATATCTTTACTCAGGTTTTTCTAGTAGATTATTTATCTTATTTTAATTTATAGGACTTATTTATATTCTCTAGGTATAAAGAATTTTGTTATTCCTGAACTAACGATGTACTATCATAATTACTATAGCTTACAATATGTTGTGATATCCAGTAAGTGATGGTTTTTCTTTCTCAAAGTTTCTTGTCTATTTTTGTACCTTTTCTTCAGAAAGATAGGGCAACTATGTTATCAGATTTCATAAATAAAACCCTTAGTATTTTAACTGACATATTTAATTAAAATAATTTGAGAGGAAAGTAACAACTTTCTAATTCATAGTCATTCCATTGGCATGTTTCTTCTATGAAGAAAAAAAATTATAATACTGAACAGTACAAAAAAGAAGACCTTAATAAGTGAAGAGACATTTATTAAGAAGAGAGAGTTCATGGTTCAAATATATATATATATATGAAAATGATGAAATGTAACACTCATTTTTCTTTTAGTTTTCACATTTTAAATTAAATTTTTTTTTTTTGGCTGACTTAGATTGAGTATGAATAATTCCTCATATATGAAATACATTATACTGTGGTCTAAAGACACCTTTTTGTTTTTAATACTATTCTCAATATTTGACTCTTCCTTAGTATCCCAAATACCTTTTATATTTACCAGTATTTGTGAACCTTTCTCTTTGGAATAAGCACAGTGTATAGATGGATATCATATACTCATTTCCAAATATTAGTACTTTCCTAGGCCTTCATGATTATTTCACAGTGATTCTTTTGTATGTGGCTCTTCAAAGGCATGGGCCGTAGCATTTGTAGATTTTGGACTGATTGAGTGAACAGTGTTCTGATGATGGTGATAACTTGCTTATGATGATACTTATGCTATTAAACTTTTTAAAGTTTGTCTAAATGACTTTACTCTTTGGCCATCCGATACTTTAAATATTTTCTTGTCATCATTTTCATATCTAAGCTATTATGCTGCATATCATCTTTATATTAGTTCAGTCTTTCCCAAAGTAATATACAAATAAGTATGAGTTACAACAATACTAATATCATAAGTTTGAATAAAGATATAATGAGCAGCATATCGCTATTTTCTGTTCTAGTTTGCCTGAATAATTGTGATAGAGCTACTTATCTGATAACATTTTCTTGATGCCTGGCTGCCTTTGGAAGGCATTTTGTGTACTGCTGCGGTTAGGAATTGCTGACCTCTTAAATCAAACTGTGTTACATTTTGTGGTTGTTCATCTTAAAGTTGCAGAAGTGTTTTTAACTAAAACATGTTAATATGTAAAAAGAAATGTTCCTTTTTGATTATTTATTTAAAATACTTCATATAAACTAATAAATGTATGACATAAAAAGTTTTCTGAGGTAGAATGCTAACTTTGAACAAATTTTATTTCTATTCTTATAATTATAAAACAGTCTCTACTGTTACTATTTTGCTTTTCATTCATGAAAGGGCATGTATTTACTAATACAGAAATATTAAGACTTGTATATTGAAAGTTCCAAAACGTCATTGAAAGAAATTGAAGAGGATCTAAATAAATGGAAGGACATCTATGTTCACAGATTCGGGAAGACAATATTATTAAGATGGTAGTATTCCCCAAATTAATCTGTAAATCAGTGTTATCTCTTTGAAAAACTCAGCTGCCTTTTTTTGCTGTGATTGACAAACATCCTATAATTCGTATGGAAAGCAAGAATAACCCCAACCAGCTTTAAAAACCAAAACAAAATTGGAGGATTCACACTTCTCATTTTCACGTCCTACAACAAAACTACCGTAATCAAGACTATGTGGTCCTGACATAAGCATACACATGTAGATACGTGGAATAGAATTTAGCATCTGTAAATCCATACATTATAGCTAATTTATTTTTCAACAAGGGGGACAGGACAATTTAATTGGGGAAAAAGTAGTCTTTTCAACAAGTGGTGCTGTGACAACTGAATGTTTACATGTAAAGAATAAATTTGGACCTGTATCTCCACTCTTTCCAAAAAAAAAAAAAAAATTTGAACCCTGTCACTACCCCATATAAAAAAATAACTGAAAATACACTATAGACCTAAATGTAGGAACTATTAGCCTCTTAGAAGAAAAATTGGTGTAACTCCTTGTGATCTTGGATCAAGCCAATAGTTTCTTATTTGTCACAGCAAGAGCAAAATAGCAAAAGAAAAGTAAAAGATAAATTGGACTCCATCACAATTGAACTTTTGTATATCAAAAGACACCACTAAGAAAGTGAAAGAGAGCCCGCAGAGTGGAAGAAAATATTTACAATCATATATCCGATAGGACTCTAGAATCCAGAATATATAAATAATGTAAATATATTACAACTTAATAATAAAAATACAAATACTTAAATAAAAATTGAGCAAAGAACTCAAATAGATATTTCTCCTAAGGATATAGATAGATGACAAATAAACATATGAAAAGATGCTCAGCAGATCCAAAACAGAATGAGATACCTATTCATACTCACAAGCTGGCTCTCATAAAGAAAGGGGGATGCTATCACATATGGGGGAGCTGGGGAGAAATTAGAATCCTCATAGATTGGTAGTAGGATTGTAAAATGGTACAGCCACTTTGGAAAACATTTTAATACTTTGTCAAAAAGTTAAATACAGAGTTACCTTATTACCCAGCAATTCTACTCCTAGGTATATTCTCAAGAGAACTAAAAAGATCTATTCACACAAACCCTGTACACTTATATTCATTGCTCATTATAGTCAAATAGTGGAACCATCAATTGAAGAGTGGGTAAAAAAATTGGTATATCCATATATTGAGGTAATATTCAGCCATAAATAGGAATAAATACTGATACATGTGAGAACATGGATAGCCTTGGAAACATTATGTTAAGTGAAAAAGTCCTGGCACAACACATCACATATTGTAGATAAACCTATACAGACAAAAAATAAAGAGTGATTACCAGGGGTTGGGGGAAGGGAAGAGTGGTGAGTGAAGGTTAATGGGTATGAATTTTTTTGGGGGAGGTGATGAAAGGTCTGGAACTAGGTAGTGGTGTTGGTTGCACATATTGGTTGCACATATACTAAAAAGATCACTGAATTTTATACTTTAAAATGCTGAATTATGGTATGTGAATTATATCTCAATAAAAAATTAAGGGCAAGTAAATAAAATAATTATTTGTAGTTTTATTTATTTTTCCATTTGGAAAGTAGAAATTATTTATGAATAATAAAATAACTATATGTCTAGCAAACAATTACTTTAAATGTAAATGGATTAAATACTCCGATCCATACTGTGGCTGAATGGAGTACAAAACAAGACCCTTACATATTCTGTCTATAAGAGACTTGCTTCAGATCCAAAGACACACAGATTTAAAGTAAAGAGGTGGAAAAAGGTATTTTATGAAAATAGAAACAAACAAAAAGCTGAGGTAGAAATACTTATATCAGACAAAATAGATCTTAAAGGCTATAAGAAGAGACAAAGAAGGGTATTTAATTCCACTGGGTATTTATCCAAAGAGATCCAAAACACTAATTCAGAAAGACATATGTATCTGTATGTTCATTGAAATATTATTTACAATAACCAAGACATGGAGGCAACCTGATAAAGGAGAGGTGGTACATATGTACAATGGAATATTACTCAGCCATTAAAAGGAATGAAATCTTGCCACCTGCAACAACATGGATGGACCTAGGGGGTATCATGTTGAGTGAAATGAGTCAGACAGAGAAAGATAAATACTATATGATTTCACTTATATGTGGAAAAATAAATGAACAAACAAAATAGAAACAAACTCATAGATACAGAGAACATTTTGATGGTTTCCAGATGGAAAGGGTGTTGGTGGACTGTGAAGGGAGGGGAAGGATAAAGAGTTCCAAATTGTAGTTACATAATGGTTATGGAAATGTGAAGTATAGCATAGGGAAAACAGTAATATTGTAATAACTGGTGTCAGATATATACTAAATTTATCGGGGTGATCACTTTGTAAGCTATATAAATGTCTAATCAGTATATTGTGCACCTGAAACTAATATTTATGTCAACTGTGATTGAAAACTAAAAAATCATTTTTTAAAAAAGTGGAAATTCTCTTTATAATTTTAAATCATAGTTTTCATAAGAGATGAACCGAAAGCTAATACACATTGTATAGTAGAATTGTGCTGTGTTCATGTAATCATGAAAATGAATATTTTACTTTGAAAATAATATGTAATCTATTGTGCTCACATCTAGCATAAGATATCTGAAAGTGAGGAATCATATGAACTCACTTTGCCTTTCTTAGGTAAGGTACCCTATTTAGAATACCGAGATGAATGAGACGTGGTTTCTACCCTTATTACCTCTAATGGTGTATAGTAGGAGGTGCTGACCAGAAACAAACAACTAAAGAATATGGCGGGGAGTAGAGGCATAGACAGAATTTCAGATAGCAATAATGAAGAAGTATTTAAGGTCAAACAAAATTAGAAACAGGTCAAGAAGATTCACATTTGAATGGGAACTTGAAGGACATGTATAAGTTTCTCATTAACACAAATGAAGAAATAGCATTCCAGGCTAAGAAGGCATTTAGGTAGGGATGCCACTGTCAGTTTAGGAACCAACAAATAATATAAGTTGCCAAATGCTGAGAGGAGGGATGATGCACGTGGAGGCGAAATGAATGGAGAAAACAGCACTGATTAAATAAGAATTAGAGGGCTTAGGAACCATCTGGGTGTGAGAGACCGAGGACAAAGGCAAAGACAAGGGTAACTGATTTTTATCACTTGTCTTTGAGGTGTGAAACGTAGTTTAGGTGTAAGTTGATGTTTGGTTTAGAGATGTTAAATTTGAAGAGCTTAAAGGACTTCCAGATTCAGATCTTCAATAGACATTTTTGTATCAGGCCTGGACTTCTGAGTTGTTTGTATTTAAATTAGAAAATTTGGAGGAAAGATGGAGGTGACAGTTAAAACCATGGAGGTGATGAAGTGTCCAGAGGTTGCATAAAGTACTAACAGAAATATAGGATCTGCATCCTCAAGAATACCAACACTTAAAAAACAAAGAATAAAAACACTTGATGGGAAAGAAAGTGAAGAATCATATGAACTCAAGGAAATCAGCAAAGTGAAAAACAACAACAACAAAACATGGCAGAAAGAAAGTGTTACTCTCATTTCAAACCATCGGTTCACATTTTAACCCAGAACATAACAGAGACAACAAGAGGTAGACTGTAAGATCAAATCCTTATTGTTTGTTGCCACCACACATGAGATCTCTGGGTTCTGAAGCCTGGAGGCTCTTCTGTGGCCACCCCTCTGGTGTCGGAGCAGTCATGCAGTCTGGTCCCAGGAGCCCCTGGAGCCCAGCTGGTGATGAGAAGAGACAATGGAAGGTGGCCAGATCAGTGGCCAAAAAATGACCCCATGACCAATGCAGGTTCTGCTTAAAAGGCTGCCTGTGGTGTTGGTTGGGGGTTAGATTTGCTGTCTATTCATCCTGATTTCTGATATTTAAGCCAGCAGAATTTCCCTTCTAGCTACATTCTTCATCTTACTGCAGTAATCGATTATTGGCATGGGTGACATTTTAAAAATGGAGCTTGCTAAACTGAACTGTAACTCTTGTGAGTTACTGGTTTGTGTAGAATACACTTTTAGTAAAAGGAGAAAAAGCTGTATCTCTAGTTAACAGTGGTCTTCGCATCTCTAGCAAAAAACAAGGTATTTTACTAATGGTGCTCATACAACTAGCAGAAATAGTTTCCCAGGAAAGAGGAAACATATCTTAATATATCTGGCCCTTGCCAAAGAGTTTTCACACCAGTATTCTATGCACAGGCAGACCAATCATGATTTTATTGTGGGGACTGGGGAAGGAGGCGTGAGTATTCCATCAGTCGATTTTCCTCAACTTTTTCTAAGGTGAGAAGAAAGTTTGCCAAGTGTCTTGTGTTTCCGGAGGGGAAAGGTGATCACTGGATGGTGCTCGGATGTCTAGGAGGGTAAAGACTAAAGAGAGGCCACTCGCTTGTTACTTAAGAAGGAGGTCTCTTGTTGATCTTTGCCAAAGTACCTTCAGGCTAGTGATCAGCTCAGAAATCTGAAAAAGTATCGACTCAAGAATGACCAGGAAGGGAGAAACTAGAAGTTTGGATTTTCCAAAGTCATTTGGCAGAGTTAGATGCAGAAAGGCAAGGGAGGCAGAGTAAAAAGGGAAGGTTTCCTTTAGTTTGCTTTCTTTTAAGGGGAATCATTTGAGTGGAGAAACATCCTGTGTAGGGAGTTCATTAGCAAATCAGTGTCCTAAAGTAGGTAAAAAGCAGTGAGTTTTCAAATTATACCACTTTAAAAAATTTTGTGCTCTGTCTGCATAATTTCTGATATTTCTACTTTATTGCAAAGCCCAAGTTAGACAAAACTTGGTGAAGGGAGGACAGAAGAAGTCAGTTATGCTTTGCTTTTTATAACGGATGGCTTGCTTAAGTCCAGTTTTGTGATCGTAATCATCCTTTGTAAATCATAACTGTTAGGGGAAGTTACGATTTAAAGAAATCCTTTTGTAGTTGTGACTTGTTTGTATTTGTTAGTAAATAGATATTTTCATATATCTTGCTTAAGGAGAATAAATGACTTACATATGTTCCTTATTCTATTCTTTCATTTTGCTTGTATACAACAAATCAATTTATAAAGCATTAAATTTTGAGACAGGTTACATTCTTAATTCTTAACTTTGAACAAAAGTGTTGAAAGCATGAAGAATTTGTCCTCAGATGTGAACAGTGACTTGGTTGCCAAACTTGAAATAACCAAGTGTTATGGTTTTGCATTTACATATCTACTAATTAGGAAATTAAATGATATTTCAGTAGCAATGGAAGCAGTTTTCTTGCACACTTGCTTTATGCCTGTAATAATACAACAGGGGGTCCAAGAACATCTTAGCCTAAGGTCCAGGACAGGCAACGTGTGTAAGTGTTGACACATGAATATGTACATAGGGGTGTTATTGAATTTCTAAAAATGATATTTGAGTCATTAATATCATATTAATAATTTTATTTTTTATATGAGTAAATATTTTAATAAAAATCCTCAAAATGAATAATGCCATTAAAAAGACCTGAAAGACTTTCCTGAAACCTGGAACATACACTGAATTTGGTAAATGTCTTCTGTAGTCTAAAGAGTTCTACCACCATGTCATGGTGTGCTTGAAGATTCTGATCTAACCAATTTCTGTTCCACTTCTTTTGAAATGGACAAGGTTAATGGATAAATGTAGACCTCTCAACCTGCTTCATCTTAGGAAATAAAATAGAGATGGACTCAAATGCCTGCAGAGTAATTCTTTTCTAGGGACTAAGGGAGTGACTTCATGAGATGCTTGAATAAGCTTTTTTGGAGCTATCTACCTCCAGTGAATTTCGGAGGGTGAGAAAGAATGCTCTTGTTTTCCTTTCTTCCAGCCTTTGTCCCAAATGTATATTACAATTGTGTTATTTTGCAATACTACTACTGTGACAGAATGAAAATTTAAAGATGGTTCCAGATGGATTCATTGAATGTGGTTTAATACTTTTAAAGTCTTTTCTTGACTATATTTCTCTTGTTAAGTAATTGATTTTTTTTTAAACCATCATTGACTGTTCTTGATATAAGAGCTTTCTCAACTCCTTTCTCTTATTGGCAGCTGCTTAATTCTGTAGTGTCCTCTTGTCACATAATTTAATCCCCCCGCTTCTCTCTCTTCCCATGTGTCATTTCTCCAGTGTTTCATCCCCTGATCTTGACACACGCCACACACCTGCACTAGATTAGTTTTTCATCATTCTAATTTTCCTTGCTGAAAACCATTTGGTGTGCTTCTGCAGCTACCAAATTAAATCTCAAAGCCTTTGCCTGCCACTCAGAGCTCCAGTGTTCCAAACTCAAGCTCGTATTCCAAAAAAGATATGCTCATGCTCCTCTGTGTGGACCTCTGTGACCTGGCAAGCATAAAATATTGCTCTCTCAATATACCCTTTTTTTCCTTCATGGACCCCTTGAACTCATATTCTCTACCTAGGAGATGTTCTGCGTGTCCTTCAAGTACATCCAGTGCACATCCTCCCTTTTTGGTAAATCTATATCTGAGTCCTTAAAATGAGTCCATCTCGCTCTTCTTTTAACAGTCCTTTTCTTTGTTCCCCATTGATGTTATTCCTTGTCTTAGAATTATTGGTATATCGTTGCCCTGGTTCCATATCCCACTAGATGGCCTAACACTTGACTAGGAATGTCTTTAAAGCCAGGATAAGCTTTATTCATCTAAGTATTTCTTTCAGTATATGACGCAGAATCTTGTATATGTTTAGTAAATACAGGAGTAATTTAGTAAACTTAATTTAATATATTAACCCTTTTTAAGATGTGATGTGATTGAAAAGTTATATAAATTTGGGGGTATTTGGAAATGTCAAGTTTACAATATCTGAAAGTGTGTTAAGATAGTTCTTTGAGAAAAAAAAACAAAACTCAGTTACCATGAGTTATTGTATTGCATAGTCTTACATAATTTTTCTAAGATCATAACCTTTGCATTTTATCAATCAGACTATATTAAAGAATACACAGTTTGGCAATTATGATATATAATTAATTGGTAAAAATATTTAACCAATATTTAATTGGTTAAAAAATAACTGAATCGAACTTATGAAAAACTGCAGAAACAATCTAGAAGAAATATACATGATTATATAATTTGATATCAAGTAAGGAAGGTCTTTCTAAACATGAAAAGGGAAGAAATTTAAAAGTAAATGACTGAAAGATTAAATGTGGCATGCATTTAAAAAAGTAAAAAACAGGACAAGATAAAGTAGTAAATTATACATGCAAAAGTTTGAAATATGATTCATAAAGTCTTAACCTATTTCATAGTTAATCAACTCATATATCAGTAAATAAAAAAATCTCAAAACTTCTTTCAGAAAAAAATAAACTTTTATTTTCAATGAACAAATTTTGCTTTTATAATCAGGAAAAAAGAAAATTTATAACCAGGAAGAAGTTGTGATAAATAGGACATAAAACTGGGCATTTTGCAGTTATGCGTCTCTCTAAAGTAATTTATTCTTAGATTTGTCCTTACTATACGATGATATAATATTATATATATTTACTTTTTAATAAATAGTAATTTATTATCAGATATAAATACTAGCAGAGTTTGAGATTCAAGAGAAAGATCACTCATGAAGAGAGAGAAAAACAAGGCCCTGAAAAGATATTACCAGAAAGAATTAAAGATAGTAACAGTAAATTAGTTAAGACTCTTCTTCTTTCTTCCAGACACATTGTCAGCTCTGTTGAAAAGTTGAGAAAATGCCCACACAATTATCATGATTAGACCTGCCTTGCCATAAAATATCACTAATGTTGTTGAAATGTCTCAAAGGACACATAAGTGAACAGCTCTCAAGTACTCTCCTGATGTAGGCATTTATCATGTTAACTAGATAATACCCAGCCTTCTTGAGGAGAGGCAGTGTGGATAGACAATTTTCATATAGCCATACCTGGCATGAATGGCCCGAGCTGATAGGATACTAAGCCGTGTCTGCTGAAAGGGGAAGAGGAGTTGCCAGACAGTCAGAGATACAAAGAAAAACTCTGCGCCAATTCACATCTCTAGCCTCACTTTCCTGAGTAGCTAGGTTTTTTGTAGTTTGTCACAAACTGAGTGGTTGATTTAATCAAGTGAGAGAATGATCAGTGTTCTGTTGATTTTGATTACGCATTCATTCATATTAAGATGCAAACTCTATGGTCTTTCACTATCCATATTGGTAGGAAATGTAGGCAGATTTAGTCAATCTAATTTCTCCATAGGCCATCCTAGCTAATAATATAGTCTCATAGTGAAATGGTAAGATCTAAAGAGATTCAGATATTCCTGATACTGTAGTACCATTTTAAAATTCCAAAGTCGTGACAAATATTTTTGGCTAATATTGTTTAATATTGACAGAAATTATAGCAAGGTTTTCTGAATGATTAACCTATGCACCTAAGTATCTCTACGAAACATTGTGTGTGTGTGTGTGTGTGTATGTGTGTGTGTGTGCGCGCGCGCGTGCACGTATGCTCACATTTGCGTTCAACTCATCCCTTCCTGCTGTCATTGGCCCCATGGATTTTAGTGGTAGTTACATCTGTGTCTCTTGGTCTTTCTATTTACCTTTTGTTCTTCACTTGAGATTCTTATGATGCTCACCTTACTTTGTCATGGTTGGATGAATTGACCATTCTTTTCTGCAGTGTCTCTGCTCTTTTTATGTGCATGTGGAGGGCTAACCAAAAACAAAACACTGAAACTAATTCTGTTGGTGAATTGAGGAAATAACTTTTTGACCAAGTAATTTGACCTGTTTGTTCCACCAATCTGCCTTGTTGTGAAATGTCCACCTTTTCTAGCAAATCATCAATCCCTTGCACCAGATACTTAGACACCTAGTTTGTTTCTTGATACTTTCCTCCAGACTTCTGATGTTCTTGGACTTTGTCATCTGTTAGAATGCTCTGCCCATGCTCTGTTCCTGCTTTCCTATCACTTCATGCTCTTTCTCATGCCCTTACATCACATTTAACCCCTTTATCCTTTTACTTTTGTGGTGCCAGTGTCTATGTTTGTTTGTTATTTTTTTATATTTTCCAATGATGGTGAGAAGAATCATGTATCTGACCTTAAACCCAATTTAAGGAGAAGAAGAATTGCTTCCTGGCAGGATTTTAAGGTATTTGTCCCTTAGGAACCAAATCAGTCTTGGTAATCAGACTTCATTCTTGTTCAAATTAAAGGGTTCCTCCCGCAGCTAAGGCTATTTGCTGCCCAGCCCACATGAAAATAGAACTTGGGAAGCACTTTTACTTTTATACCATAGATACTCACCATGCTTGTTAAATTTATATCCCAGAAGAATATTGTAATTGTTTTCAACACAGATTTATTGAATTAGCCTCCGTGTTTCCCTTTTCCTCTCAAGAGGAAGTTATGCATACAACTTTGATAACAGTAAGGTTTTGGATAATAAGGTTTTATAATTTTATACTCCAAATTTAAAATCTAGGATTATTTACATATGCATGGTTTAGTTCAGTTTTCTTCAATAAGAGAATTATTAATTCAACTTTTAGTAGAAAAAATGGGTGACCATGTTCATGCCAAGAGAGACAATTGCTGTTTACACTTCATTTACTCAACATATAGGTATAAAATTAGGGTCACAAAAACTTGCTTTCAAATAGAAAGATGATTTGTAAAAACCAAATAAGGGAGAACACAAATTAAAATTAATTTCAAACTCTATAACCTAAAAATTATGACTGTATTAGATTCTGGGGGGATGGTGCTACAGTAGTAATCAATATAACAAAAAAGATTATTTGGGGGAAAAAAAACAACAAAACTTGGCACAATGTAATTGTAACCATAATGTGTCAAGCAGAGGTATCTGAGAACCTTATACTTCCTATACTTTTAGAGTCTAAACTATTATATTTTTCCTAATCTATTTGTTTATTTTCGAGAACTTGAGCAGGTCCATCTTTGTTATTCAGCTATGGTATTTAGTTATCCTTAGAATTATTTAAGAATTACTGGATTGGAAGAGTGATGCAAAATACTATGGAAGCACAATAGATGGAGAGACGTGTTGAGTGGGGTGATTGGGAAAATACAGAATATGGCCTTAATGTTGAGAAGATTTTGAGAGTAGAAATTGTGGGCAGGGCTGAGAATGGTGTTATTCTAGGGGAACAGAGATCATGAGCAAAACCAGAGTCACTCAGAGGGTGTTGTAGAGAGATGAGGAATCTCGTGTGGTTGATAACTTGGATCACATGGAGTCAGAGTTTGCTGGGGGAAATGATGGGAGCAGAATATAAAGGTTTTTGAACGCTATTCTAAACGATTTGGGCTTCATTTCTATGCAAGGGGAAGCTGTTTAATCTGTTCCAATGTCTGAAGCGTGACATGATGACTGTGCAAAGAGAGGGTCATAATTGGGAAAGGTGGTGGCAGAGAAATCAATTAGGAGGCTCTAGCTGTAAGTCAGGTGATGTGTTACGAGGACCTGAACGAGGGTAGCATGCTTGAGAGTGGAATAACTTGGAGAAGTGATCTGCTAAAATCAAAATCAAGATCAATAAGGAAAAATGCAAGATTTGTTAGGTGCGGAAACATCCAAATAATTACACAGATAATGGTTAAGAAAAGACGAGCTAGGCAGGCACAAGTACAGCAGACAGAGACCTGGGAGTCCAAGAGGACCATATGGTGACTGTGAGTCAGCAGTGTTGTGTTATTAAAAAACAGAGCTAACACTATGGGAAAATATATTAATAGGATTGAGGCATGCAAAAGGCAGGAAGTATCCTTTCTGCTCTGTTCATAATTGTTCAAACTTTTACTTTTCCTGTGGACTCTGTTGGCCTTCACATTTCAAAAAGAGTGTTTAGGAAGTGCCGAGAGGCCTAGAGAAAGCCTGTTCAAGCGCTAGAGGGACCAGGTGAATTTGTGGTCCTGGGTCCTGGGATAAAGTCAAGGCTAATACACAGAAAACTTTTTTTGACCTTCTGAGGCCCATCGGGGCCATGAAAGTAGTTAATCTGAATTCTAACTGAAAGAATTAAGCTTTCACAAAAGCCCTTCTTCAGGATGCAGCATTATTCATAATTCCTCCCATTTTTATCCTTATCATAATAAGTAGTGGGGGCTTATCATAAGAAGTAGGAGAGGCAGAACCAAAGAGGCCAAGAAACCCTTACTTTATTCCCTCAGTCGTCTAATCCTGTGATCTCATTGTACTTGCATGGATCCCTCAAGCCAGGCAGTACTTGAAAGTCCCTGACATATGGGTTAAAGCTGTCTGTCTGTCCTCTTAGTCCCGCATCAATGAGTATTACTTGCCTTATATAACTGCTTGGAAATTAGGGGACTGTAAGTGTCCAGGTCTTCCTCTCCTTCTGGTCAATGACAACAAGTTTAAAGGTCCAGCTTAGTGCCGCTTTTCTAGGAAGCTTTCCATGACTGCACAGGCCAGGCCCGGTTCTTTGTCATACACTTTGAGAGAACCTGTCTTTTTCTCATAGCACTTATAATTAGCAATTATACACTCATTTGTGTCATTATTCCAGAATACCTGTCTGCCACGCCAGACTGCAGCCTCCATGAGAACAGGAATTGTGTCTGCTTTCACTTGCTCTTGTTTGCCAAGAGTCTACATAAATATTTGTTGCATGAAATAATAATTGTTATCTCAAAAGGGAGTAAATAAGATAAGGAAAGAATGCAGGAATGGCACTCAGATCTATGGATCAGGTTTGGACCTTGCAGAGGGAGTCAGTGCTCTTAGTGGTTAGGGATGTAGACTTTTCAGGTCCAAATCCTATTAGCTTGAGCAAGTTACTGAACTTCTCTGTGCCTCACCTATCTCATCTATAAAATGGAGATGATAATATTACCTCTTAGGGTTGCTATGAGAATCAAGAGCTTGATATTTGTAAAGTGCATTAAATAGTGCCTGGCACAGAGTAAGTATCATACAAACCATTAAAAGATATAGAGCAGAAGCAAAGTTTTGCTTCTTGAGCTGACTCCAGCTCTATTTGGACTATCCTCCCTGTAAGTCTCCCTGGCCAAAAGTACCCTAATCTTCATTGCATTCTTGTAATCTTACCTGGCCTAAAATGTGGCATGAATGCTACTTGCTTTACACAGGGTGGCTTGCATTTTTTTTTTTAGCTGATTCACAAGATAAATGGATTTTAAAATAATAGTTATGTATTTATAACTCAAACTAAATAGATGATTTTATTACAAAGAAGCTGAAGTAAGTATTTTTGTGGTAGATTATATACATGAATCAAATGTGATTCAATTTTCTTAAATATTAATGAAGTCACATAAATTTAAACAGAAGATGTTTGATTCTGTATTTGCTTTGTGTTGGTAGTTTCTGAAGACCATTTAACTCGTCAATGATTTTTTTTTCTGAATACTTTTTAGTATTGACAGTTTTACTGATTTACCACAGGTTTGACCAAAGAAGCTGCTTCAAGCATCTTAATGCTGTCTGGAGAGTTGGTGGCTTTCTGATCGGTATGATTAAATGTATAATTTTAATGCTGTATTGATCAAAAGGTTTTGGTTTGTTTACTTGTGCTTTGGTATTTTGTATCTGGTAAAATGTCCATGAGACATGGCCTCAAGGAACATTTCTTTGTTGCATTTTTTTTTTTTTTTTGTCTACAATTGTAACTATGCTAATCTATATGTATTTTGTCAGCCTTATAAGCTTAGGGCAAGAATAAATTTATATACTGGAGAATATGCTTAGTTAACAGAGTGGACGTATTCACCATTTAGCCCAAATTCTTTTGGCTTAGGAGCTGATTAAATAGATAATATAGTGCCTAGTCCTCAGGTTACTAGAATGCTACCTTTGAGAATATATGGAATTTGCATTTCCCCAATCTTCATAATTTTTATGGAATATTTCACCTGATACTTGTGATAAGTTTTCATAATGTGAGAAAACTAAAAATGCTATTCAACTAAAGCTTAAACATTTTTTCCTTAGTGTTTAAAAAGCTATGCTTTACATTCCTATATCTGAAAGATGCCTAACTTTTTTAGACTAAAAGTAAAATATGTTGTGTGAATGTTCTCAGATTAGACTTGCCATGATGACCTGAAGGGTTTTGTCTGCCTGCTGCAATTTCCTACTGCCAGTATTAGTCCCCATTTTTCATCCTTCTATATGGGCTATTGTCATCAGCTTTTCAATGTCTAAAGGAAAAAATTTTGTAATAGAAATGAACTGTATATTACCTGACATACAAAGAAAAAGATTCATCCTAAAATTCTGTTTAGGATTCTTAATGTTAAGAGTTTTATTAAGTGGCAGAACTTACTTTTCCATTTTGTATTTTTTATTTGACTTTTTTGTTCTAAGTATTGAAATTAAGTTGCAAACTTTTAAAAATAATTTCTTATTTTTTTTTATGCCTTAAGGTTCGTAGCAAAAGTCCTAGATTCAAATTTCGCTCCATTGCAGTGGTTTAATGAGAGTTTCTGAGCCCTAATTTACTTATCTGTAAAACGGAGTAATTATACCAACCTGCAGAGTTCTCATAAGGATCAGAGATAATGCATATAAAATTGATGGCACAATACTTGAAACACTATCAATAAATTATTAGCTTACAAACGTTAGAGTACAATTTTAATTTTGGAAATCTTATACTCATTTCTTTATTCTAATAAGACAATTTCACTATCTCCTAGTTAATTGGTCAAAACTGTCAAAAACAAACTTTTAAAATTATTTTAATGTCTTGTTTTTTTCATCATGATGCATATGTGTCCTTACTGTGCTATTAAGAAATTTTACGTTAAAATCAGAATATGGAATTTAGTAAATTTAATGAATATCAGAATAGTTTTAATGAATATTTTACCATTTTTAAAAATAGAATTCCTGTGTTTTAAATTTTTTCTAATTCCTTTTAAAGCATTTATAAATGCTCTTTCTTTTTTGGACAATATTTTCATAGACTTTAGCTTACAATACTAAATAAACTATCTGAAACAAACCTGGCTGTTATAGGTTGTACAATTGAAGAAAGTTGTTTTCACTTTTTAAATGGATTTTATATTTTAAAAAATTATATTAAATCTTTGATATCTAATTTTACTATTTAGTCACATATTCATATTTTTTCACTAAAACATATTTATGAAACTTTGATAAAATGTTTGTAAGGGTTCATTAAAAAATGACAATAAAAATGAAACTATGTTATGCAAAAAGAACAAAGAAGATATCATTATGGGTTGGATATCCTCTAAAAGATAATTTTTTTTTTTTACTTTGCAATATGAAATCAAATTGTCACCCAATAACCAAGCATTATTGTACCTTTCTTCTTAAGAATCCTATGCAAATTTTAGTGTTCATTGCTTAATTTGAATATTTATTGTTTATAAAGGTAAAGTAGGCACCTGTAGCTGGCTAGTTATAAAATCATCAATGGGAATGAAGATTTCTAACTCATTTATTATTTTGATTCCTTTTTTTTTTTTTACCACTTTCCGCCTGCTTACTTGTTTGCAATAACTCATTTACTTCTATCCACTCAATTGGACCTTTTTAAATTCATTAGTTTTATTCTTGACTAGCAAATAAACAATTGCTTTATTGATGACCACATGTGAAAATGCGATTTTGTAATGGATTTAATAAGCACACAATACTGCAGAACCATTAGGAAATAACATATTGTGTCTAATTGTTTTACCAGGTACACTATACTTTCGTCATGAAATAAAAATTTCGTTAGCATCAATGTGAGAATATTAAGGAATAAAAAAGATTGCTTGATTTTAATCCCTTTTATAAAAATATTAAAGCAGAAAAAGACAACTGTTATTTTTGGACCAGGACAGAATTGGACAAAACTAGTCAAGAAGATCCAGGTTTGGGAATTTTTCTACAGATGGAGTGGTAGCTACAGTACATCAATTAAGTCATAGGGTAAGTCCAGAAAAGTCAGTCCATAACCTGTGGAACACAGGTACTTTTTGGTATGAAAACCTATAAATATGACTTTGTTTTTTATAAGTGAAGCAGTTGAAACCAATTTTTTTTAGATAAAGAGAATGGGTCAAAGTTGAATTTAATAGTTCCATCAAGTGGGATTAGAAGATAACTCTACTAGTTCCTACATTGGATGCTACTATGAAGAGATTCTGTGGCATAGAAGATATGCACAGGTTCATATGGCTTTGCTGGTAAGTGGTTTTTAGTAGTTCAGGAATATAGCTAGAGTAGGTTTCAGTGACCTGGTAGGAATATAAATAGCTTCAGAGCTATTTCATGTTGACACTAAGAGGATGTATTTTTCATGGGGCCTAGGATGGAGATGGATCACTTCTTAAATTCTGTGAATCTCATTAAGAAAATGCTTATTCAGAGTCCAAATGACCTTACAAAGATATATTTTCTTGACATCCCTTGCTTGAATTTTGGGTAGACTCCTAAGCTCAGATAGGTAGACTTTGGTATAAGAAGCAAGCAGCTGTCAATCATAAGACTCCATTTGTAGGATGTCCAGCTTGCTCTGCAGGGAGGAGCCCAGTATACTTCATTTGGACATATGATAATTGTTCTGTTTTATTATAACCCGGGAGTAGCAACAGGCCAGGGCTATCAAGAAGGAAGATAAAAGGAAAGGGAATGAACCTTTATTGAGTGCATACTTGTGAATGGTTGGTTTAGATACAGTACATCACAGTCCTCTCAGTGCTAGGAGACTAGTAATATCATACATATCTAGATGAATATTATAATGTCATATACGACAGTATAGCTAAGTTTCCGTTATACGTTTTTGTTTAAAGTATATCGTGTCAATATGAATCTCAGACCATGTAGACTCAGGTGTTTTCTAGTTCTAAATATCTGCATGATATTTAAACTGAGCTTCATGGAATAGCATTGTCACAGGAACAACATGTTAGTCCTCATATCCATTCTCTCATTCTTTCTTTAGTAACAAGGCTCCTGAATTGGACATAGATCAGGATATGTCCCCACCTTCCTTGCAGATAGATGTAGTCCTGACTAAGTTATGCCCAATAAAGTGCAAACAGTGATGTGGGCAACTTATAGGCCCTATGCTCAGAGAAAAGAGGCATGCCTCCACTCCCACTTCTCCATTACCCACAGGCTGAGTTGAGTTATGGTAAGGGGATCTAGCTGCCTTTCCAGGATACCAGAGCAATAAAATAGAAGGAACGTGTCATCCATGACATGGAATAACCATATCAAGTATGGCTGCTTACATACCAAAAGTTATATGAAAGAGAAAAACCTCGTTTAATCCCTTGTTCTGTTGGCATTTATAACAGCAGCTGACCTGGTATATCCATACTACATTGAACATCTTAAATATCAATACGGTAAAGTGATAAAATGATGAAAGAAAACACTTTTATGTGGTTGGAGAATATCTTTTTCATTTAAAAAATAATATTAAAAGTAGTTTATGAGAAGTGAAGCCACAAAAACCCACTAGGAGTCTCAGGGATCTCCTAACTCCTGATTTAGGCAAAGGGGGAAAACGTGTGTGGCTGGAAGTGAAGTAAAAACTCATTGTGATTTTATAAATACTCAAGCAGATTTAAGTCAGGCTAGGACAATCATCATATTAATTAATAATAAAATAGTAATTATAAAGCACTTAATATGTGTTAGAAACTAGTTTTCCAGTACTCATAACAGTTCTGTGGGATGTTCAGTACTCATAACAGTTCTGTGGGATGTTACTATTATTTCTATATAAGAAAGGAGGATATGTGTAATTCAGGCCCAGAGAAGCTAAATAACATGTTCAAAATCACCCAGCTAGTTAGAGAAAGAAATGGGGTTTCAACCTAGGCTGTCAAGCTGAAGTCTCTGCTCTTAACTATTTCTTTTTGAAGATAAAAGACTAATTGGGAAAGGTGGGGCAGCTGATGCAGCGTCGTGTTTATCACATGAGCACAGTTATTACAAATACTGAACAGGTGCTCAAATGGGACCTTTCCTTGAACTGTCCAGTGTTTTCCCTAGGTCCCCAAGTACAGGGAATTACTGTGTTCTTAAATTCTCAGCAGCTTTTAAAATCACGTCTCAAAGAGTAGAACTCTGACCTACAACAACTTAGATTCATGGGAAGTGTTCCTAGCAAATTGTATCCAGGCTTCTGTGATGATAAAATAGAGAAAATAAGTATCCTTTAAAAAATATTTAAAATTTTATTCAAAGTATTATTCAATAGTTCTGAATTAATTATAGAAAGAAACTTCCTTATACTCCTTTTATCTACTATGTTACTTCTGTTTGTGTATCTATAGATGCCCTTTCAATTCTTATCCTTATGCAAATATATTGGAAATGTATACTAAAATTAGTGTAATTGTGTTTCCTTTGATTGCTTTACATTTTTCTGCTGCTTACTGAAATGCGGTTTAGAACAGGCACATATAACAGATTGAAACCTATTTCATGTCCCAAAAGGGGAGCAGTCAAGTAATAATTGCATATTAACTCACTGGAATATTATATACCAGCTTTTGTTTTAAGAACTCTACACAGTTTTAATGTTCTCAGCAACAGCACTTCCTACAGTAGCATTTTTATTTATTTATCTTGCTGAAGAAGAAAATGAAGTTTGGTCATCTCTCAACTATTTGCCTACTTAATGAGTCCTTCTCAGATTTAAGCCTTAAGGTCAGGATGATTCCAGGCCAATAACTTTTTTTGGAATTAATGGAATTTTTGAAAAATAGAAAATCTGATGTATTTGTTTACTGAAATTGTTGTGTGTGTTTGTGTGTATGTGTGAATGATTATAAATAATTATTGAATAGAAAATTTAGGTGAATAGAAATAATTATTACTTTAGGAAATAAGAGAACTTTGCAACTTGCTCTTACAGTTATACCTGTTTTAGTATTTTATACTGTGTCAATATATATCTGCAAATAGATTTTGGTTGTTGAAATGGTTGTACTTGATTTGCTATCTTATTCTTCATTGTGTCATACAGTTAATCTAAAGCTTTTGCTCCATTTAGCAAAGGTGGATGGAGAGTTGTTTGTCACTCATATGCTGACCCTTCTTTGTTGACATTAGTGCCTGATAATACAGGAAAATTTGTTTGAGTGGTTGAGAATATATATTGGCAACAATGTTAATAGCTTCCTATATATTAAAGTGAAAGGACCTTGCAGCATCATTTGAAGAACAGCAGTCAGTATTAGTTTGCATTAATTGATGGTAATATCTCCTTTGAGATTCTTTAGGGGAAAACGTATGTATGGAGATCCTTGACATTACGAGAGGACATATGGTGCATGATTTAAAATATAACTTTGTACACTGTACTATAGAGAACACTTGCATCAGCACAAGGATAATTAGAGGTAGGACTTTATGGTGAGACTGACTCATTTAATTATTAAGGTAGTTTTGTCATTCCCATTGCCAGATTATGGCTATTTCCAATAACTCACTGATTCTGGATCCAACTTATTTTCAATTGTCAGGATTCCTATATGAATGCCTCTGTAAAATCTAAAACATAGGTTGTTAGTGAAGGAGTCTCAAGTCCCCTCATGCAGAGCACCAGATTGCACTAGACATTGTATTTATTTAATTAATCCTCTGCTCAAAGCATCCCCACAAAAATTATTCTTATTTTGTAATTGAGGAAAATGATGATGCTTTCATGGTCTTAGTGTTTCTGTTTTTCCTTGTGGCTTTTCCTTGTACTGTCCAAAAAAGGCACGAAACAGAAAATCCAGTGAGCAGAATGAATATTAAACCTATTGATATTCAGTATCAGGGTATTTTTAAGACCACACAAAATTATATAATTGCATTTCCTCATTTTAGAGATGAAAACCAAAGAGTCCTGGAGAGGCTGAGGCCAGTGTCACAGGCAGGTTAATAGCCGAGTGCAGCACTCTTTTTCGCCTTAGCGCCCATTCCTTTGTGAATTGTTTTTGTATGCAAATTAGACTGTAAGCAACACAGTCTTTTAAACTATATAGATGACCCAAAACATTTTCCTATGTTTTTTATTCTTTTTTTAGAAAATTTACTTTTATTTTTTTCAAAAGTAAAGTGTGAAAACTGTTGTCTAAGGGCATACATAGCAGTCTGTATGCTGGGCCTGTCTCTCAGGTGTGTCCTTCTGGGCGGGGAGGTATTGAGTGCTGGGAGTGAAAAGTGAGAGCGAAATTGACATCGCATTAAGCAATAAATGAGAGTTTTACTTCAAAAGCTTCCATTCATGTTGTATGTTTTAATAATTAATATGGGTTTATTACTAATTTAGAAGAGGCAATCAGCCATCTTATTTAAGAAATTACTTGTTTTATGTTAATATTTCAAGTGCTTTCTTTTATTTGAATTGTGTCTGAATATACAATTTTATTCTCATACTATCAAACATTTTTTTTTATGTAAGAAACAGATTTGTATCTATCCGTACTCTATATTATGGACGGAATTCTGACTACAAAATCCACTTTCTTATTCTTAGTTATGTGTTGTTTCAACTTGGCAACAGTATTTCACATTAGGTTAGCCAAGGTCAACTATTATAATAATTACTCAGAAGATAAGAGAAATGCTCATACTTCAAACACAACTCATTGTGTTACCCACTGACCTTGACTAAAGAAAGAAGAGTTCATGCAGTTCCTTTCAAAGACTGAGCTCAATAAGTAAACAAATGTGAAAAATGTAAATCTTTTCATTGGCGTTTTTGAGAATTTAATTTCTCATCGAAATTTCAGAAATTCACTTGCTTTGATACCTTTCTGGTTCTATAAATTGGTCTATTACAATTTTTGCAACTGTCTCTTTTTCAAATCCAATTATTGTCAAAACACTTTAACCTCAAGTTTCAGAGAGAATAATAGTATAGTCCTTGCTTGTATTTTAATTTACCATTGCCTTATTTTTTCTGATTAAGTAGTGCATTTTCCTTTATATAAATAGAAGATTCTACTGACTCATCATTAATAGAACAGGTTCCAGGAGTTATTTTTCTGATATTAATGATAGATGCTATGGTCTGAATGTTTGTGTCACCCCCAAATTCATATGCTGAAATCCTAATGCCCAGTGTGATGGTGTAAGAAGGTGGGGCCTTCAGGGAATAATTAGGTCACAAGAGCAGAGCCCTCATGAATGAAATTATGCCCTTACAGACTGAGGCTCCAGAGAGCTGGCTTGCACCTTCTATCATGTCCCCAAACATAGGGAGAAGTCAGCAGTCTGTGACCTGGAAGAGGGCCTTCACCAGAACCTGACCATGCTTGCACCCTGATCTTGGACTTCTAGCCTCCAGAACTGTGAGAATTAAATTTTTCTTGTTTATAAGTTACCCAGTATGTGGTATTTTGCCATAGCAGCCTGAATGGACTAAACAATAGATTTATATTGAGCTATCTTGATTCTCTCATTTAATGTGTCCTGCTACCATTGACAAAGTTTCATGCATTTGCTTAGAAACTGAACAGGGTTGCAGATGAGCCCAAGTCGGGATCAGAAATACTCCTCCATATAATTTTCTTTGGTTCACAGAGGATTTAGAGTTGCAACCTTGACCTCCCTGGCAGAATGCACGCTATGTGTATTGACCCCACTAGCACTTTTATTTTTGGTTCACAATATGCATATGTAAAGCAGAAGGCATGGCTGATAGTTTGGTCTAGTGTATCTTTGAACATACATGATAATGTTGGTTTCTCGTTTTGCTTGAATTGAAACCGTCCTCTGATACATTCCTAGTTACATTGCTGTGTACAAACTGGGCACTCAAACGATGTTTCTGTTCCGAAGGTCTCTCGTGCTCAAACCCACCTCCCACCTCTCTAAAATTGCAGCCCAGATACCCCAGCTATTCACCAATGTAAAGGAAGCCAAGTGTGAAGATCCCATTTTTTTTTTTTAATGTAAAATAGTGCAATGAAATGGGATTCAAAACCCTGTAAACCTAGCTTTAAATACTGATTGCCCAGGGAGATTGGTGAAAAAGGGGAAGGAATTAAGAAGTACAAATTGGTAGTTACAAAATAATTGCATATAAAGTATGTAAAGTATGGCATAAGGAATATAGTCAATAATATTGTAAATAAAAAATACTGACTCCCCTAATTATGTTAACTCTGTAACCTCTCTTCAAGTTTCAGTTTTTAAATTTGGAAACTGAATGACCTTATATATACATATGTGTGTGTGTGTGTGTGTGTGTGTGTGTAGTGTGTGTGTGTATGGGTTTTGAGGATTAAATGATAAAGCAGTGTTTGGAAATGTTCATCTTTATTGGAGACAGTAAATAAAATTTTCTTGACTTACCTAATTTTAAGTATATAAGATAAAATTAGAAGGACCTCTGTGAGTCACTGATTTTACTTTTATTTTCTGGATAAGTCACTCACCATTGATGCAGTCTGATTCTTAACAATATTCAGAAAGGAAAACTCTACAGCCTTTTGGCAGACTGTCCTAAAACCTAATAGCACTTAGTCAGGGAACTCTTTCTCAATCTAACCTAAGTGTCTGCTGCTGCAGAAATTTAAGCTCATTTTTCCTTGCACCGTTCTGGGTGGAAATAGAAAATGGGTCGTTTTTATCTTTATTATGCTCATAATAACCCTTGATACATAAATTTAAATAATGACTGAGTTATTCTTGAGTTTTCCTCTCTTCATAACCCAAAACTGATATCCCCTTAATGGTGATGTATACATTTATTTTCTTGCTGTGTCCTTGGTGATTTCAGTAAGCACTTTGTTTCAGAAACTGGGAACAGAGGCAATGGGGGAGCTCCGGGTGCTGCAGTTCAACCCAGTATCCGTGAGAGGCACTTGAAGGAGCTAGTAGCAATGCATGTTTGGAGATTAAATGTTACTTCACTTTTTAGGTTTTCTTAGTTTAAAAAAATGACTATAATTTGCCTGTTTACTTTTAAACTCATTGCTTTTCTCTAGTGGTCTTATTTGCATTCTGTGGCCTAAAATTTGAACGTCTTACTTCCTGGTTATGAAAGACTCTTATAAAACATATTAAGCGCTTGGCAAATTATGTTAAGTTCTCGAGCTCTCACTGTCTTATTGTTTTCAAAATAATGGTTCTGCTTCTGGTGGCATTATTCCATATGAACTAGTATGACTACGAAATCCAGTATAATTTCTTTCTTTTTATCCCTATGTTCAAATGTGCAGATTAAGTGGCTGCTCTGCAGCAGTGTCTACACAGGGTCGGCTTCCTCAAGTGGTGTTCACACATTATTTTGTCAGTGTACTCCTGTGGTACTAAACCTAATTAAGTGAAAACTTTCAGTTCAGTAAAATTACCTGTTTAGCTGTGCATAGCATGTTCCTGGTGAGACCTGGGCTTGATTTTGTTTTGGTTTTTAATATGAAGCTCAATTCACACCATTGCACAGAATCTCCAGAGTGTTTACATCTCTCTATACACATATATAATCAGTCATAGAGACACTCCCACATCTCAGACCAGAATATAGTTAGCATATTTTAGTTGTGTATGTTTTTCTCGAGAAATTTAGATAATATTTCTTGAGAAATTTAGATAGTTTCCTAGCCAGTAAAAGCTTACTTCACAGCTAACATGCCCATAATTTGCTAACTTGCCACTAAACATGGCACTACTGTATAGACTGATTTAGTCATTTAATGACGAAAAAAAGTCCCATTATTAACTATAACTTAATCAGCTATCCTTTTATATTGATAATTTCATCTGACAAAGCCCCAAAGAGGTACCAGAATTCAGGTTTCATGAAAGTATTAGTTACCTGTTTATGTCCATTAATTAACCATGTGCTTATGGCATACAGTAGGTGCTGTGAGATTTAATATCCATTATGAATCCTCTCCTACAGGGGCTTGTGATGTAATAGGAACTATAACAATAATAAGATATTACATAGAGTAGAAGGCATTCAGTTCCACATAGAGCTGTAGAAGCTCAGAGTGCCAGGAAGAACTAATTTCCCATTTGGGGATTTGGGCTAGTTGGGATAGGAAGGATTACAAGGATGGAGCCCAAGCTAATGGGATAATATGGGGTGACATTCTAAGTAGAGAGCAAACTATAAGCCAAAACTTACATGCAGAAAAACTCAGAGTTTTTATGGAAACTGTGGGAATTGTTCATTTTGACTGGAGCTTGGGTAAATGGTGGTAAATAAGGATGAAGCCCGATGGGGAGCTTTGAATGTCAAGCTGAGGAGAAAATTAGTTCTAACTGTAGGTCCTTTGCTTAGCATGATAGAGGTTTTGAACAGATAGATGCCTATATTCATCGCCACTCCCCGCCCCAACCCTTTCATACTCTCTTGCCATCTTTAGATTGTTAGCTCCACCGAGGTTTAATCCTTAGTTTTCATACACTCAGCACTTACTATTATTGATGCTGGAACAGATTTTGTTGAATGAACATTAAGTAACTAAGACTGGACTTTACTCTGTAGGTACTGGAGAGGTAGAGCATGTTTTAGCATAGTACTCAGGGAGCTGAAATCTGGGATAATACACCTGACATTGTTGGGTAAAAAGAAACATTGAAAAGAGCTGATATTGGAGTTACACTGTCAGAGGTTGTTTCCCTAGTATGCCGTTGATTTCTACATCTGGCAGATTATGCTAGTTACCTGGAAAGTTTTCAATTTGACTGATTTCTAGGGTGCCTTCTTTGGAGGTGATGATTTGGTAGGTATGATGTAGTGCCAAAGATCTGAATTTTGATTGTGATATTTTGCTAGGTCTGGGAACCATTGGTGTAAGTGAGATATAATGAGGGACTGGCCTTATTTTCTTATGGAAATTGAGGACAGAGGATGCACTCAGGAAATGTTACAGAGATACAGTTGAGTAAACTTGGGAACAAATTCTTTCCAAATAATAAAAGCTGATGCCAGGCTTTTAAGCCTGAGGCTCAGAGAATGGTGATGTCTTCATAAAATAGTGGTGTTTAAAGATCGTTGGGAGAGATGATAAATTGCTCTTTGGATAGACTGAGGGAGTGGGCAGGAGGAGGAGCACATCCAATGTCTCAATCTCCCAGAGCAGCAGTCCCCAACCTTTTTGGCACCAGGGACCAGTACTCCTACGACAGTCTAGTGCCTGATAATGTGAGGTGAAGCTGAGGCTGTGATGCTAGCATTGGGGAGCAGCTGCATATACAGATGAAGCTTCGCTCACTTGCCTGCCGCTCACCTCCCACTGTGTGGCCCAGTTCCTTACAGGCCACGGACCAGTACCGGTCCCCCGGCCCGAAGGTTGGGGACCTCTGCTCCAGAGGATTCCAAAGTTGCTCAGAAGTAAGGACAAGGCAGAACTGGGGATAGAGTTTAAAGTTGATTATTATAAAAGTGTATAATAATAGTGATTTTGATGATAATGAAAAAATAAATAATACTAATCATCGTAAAGCTATCATTTAAGTGGCAGGCCACTGCGAAGAAATTTACGTACAATATCTCATATCACCTTTACAAAAACCCTGGGAGATTCTCAATTTACATAAAAAGAAATGGGACTCTCAGAAGTTAGTTTGCCTGTGAATAAAAAAAATACTAGTGAATGTGCAGTATGTATGTTTTGATGACTCCACTGCATGACTCACTACTCTGAGAAAACCTTTGTGCCTTGGGGACAGTGGATAACGATCAGCTACAGAACTTTTTACTTAGATGAAAGAGAAAATGGTAATTTGAAGAAAGCTTTTTTTCTTTCTTTCTTTCTTTCTTTTTTTTTAACAGCATCGAAAGCTTCAGAGAAGTACATTTGTATCAGATCTTGGGAAAATCGAGTGGCTTCGGCAATTTGGAGGTCATTAGCAACCTTTGAGATTAGAATTTCAGTATAATGGAGATGGAAGAAGACAGATTATAGATATTAGAAGTTTGTCTTCAGAGACAGTGAGAGGTTGAATGTAGCAGCTCTATCAGCAGGTTGGTGGTTATGGAAAAGAAGGAAGGAGGGCCTATCTGTGCAGGTTTCAGGGTGAAAACGTCAACGCAATCTTAAAATACAGAAATAGACTTGGAAGAATCTGGTTGTTACATAACTCCCAAAGTCTTATTGAAATTGGTGGGAAAAACAGTTGGGGAATGTGAATGGCTGGATGGATAATGATGTGACTCTGTCTCTTTATACTCTTGTTAGTATGAAGAAAAGAGGATAGATACTGGAAAGGCGAAAGGAGGCAGATCTCTTTAGCTTCTCAATTTCAGAGAATAGATATGAAGAGGTATCTCATTGTGGTTTTGATTTGCATTTTCCTACCAACTAATGATGTCAAGCAACCTTTTCATGTACTTATTAGCTATTATATGTTTTCTTTGGAGAAATGTCTTTTTTGATTTGCCTATTTTTACTTGAGCTATTTGTGTTTTTATTATTAAGTTGTAATAGTTCTTTATATATTCTCGATATTAGACCCTTATCAGATATAGGATTTGCAATTTTTTTCTTCCATTCTGTAGATTATCTTTTTACTTTTTGATGGTATTCTTTGAAGCACAGAAGATTTTAAGTTTGATGAAGTCAGATTTATCTATTTTTCCTATGTTCTTGTGCCCTTTTTCTGTCAGATCTAAGAAACAATAGCCTAATCCCAAAACACAAAGATTTATATCTTTTTTTCCAAGAGTTTCATAGTTTTAATTTTTATATCTAAATCTTTGACCCATTTTTAATTTTTATATTTGTTGTGAGAAAGGGGCCGACTACATTCTTTTACATGTGCATTACCAGTGTTTTCAGTACGGTTTGTCTTCAAAAATCAGTTGACCATAAGCATCAGGGTTATTTCTGGACTCTCAATTCTATTTTGTTAATCTACATGTCTGTCGTTATGCCGGTACCACATTGTTTTGAGTGCAGTAGTTTTGTAGTTTGTATTGAAATAATATTACCTTTGAATAGTAACATTTATGATTCTAATTTAAAAGTTTTGTTTTTGAATAATATAATAAGATAGAATCATCTGCTGGTTTATGTTCTAGTCACTTAATCTGAAAAGCTGAATTTTTTCAGTCTTCCTGGCTAAAATCCTGAGGAGGCTTTGCAGCCCCTAATTTCTCTGAATGGAGACCGAGGAAAAAGTCTTATCTAGAGATTACTAGTCTAAACAAATTGATGATTATGGTCATAGAAATTCCAGAAAAAATAAAGTGTTAGCCAGCATTACCACCTACAATTTGAATACAGTTTGTTACTAATTGTACTTTAAAATTTATTTTAAACTTAACATTTTTGGCTTTCCTTTTGGAAGTACATGTGTAGCATGAAAAGTAAAGCTTTACTCGTGCAGTTATGCATATATGAAACTTACTATTGAGCAGCATGATATCACTTTACTTTTTATGAATTTGAGAGAGTACATCTCGATAAATTGGAGTCGGATGTTAAAAAAGCTGGAATTCTCATTTGATGCTAAAATTGTGTTGTGTCTGTATGTGACACAGGGAGAAAGAGAATACTAATAAACTTATTTTCCAAGACCTTGCTTGTTTCTAAGATATGAATGTAACAAATATACAAATAGCATATGTACTCACACACCAAGAATGTGTTTATTCTTAGCATAGTACATTGAGTTTGATGGGTGAAGTGCAAATCTAGCTGACGTGATCAGGTATGTGATTCAGCATATTTTGCAGACATTGTTTTGTTATGAATTTGGAGAAAAATCTCATCTGATAATAAGGATCTATATATTCTTCCCTTCTCTCAATATTGTTTTCTGAATGTGTATCACACATTTATATGTGTATATTTGTATGAAAAATATATTCATTATTATTATGTAATTTATGATACGATTTAGAGTTGTTTGGTCTGGATAGACACCCACAAAGCTCTAGGTAATAACATGCCCTTTGTCTCCTTAGGACAAAAATTGATTTTTTAAAAATGAAAGTTGTATTGTACATGTAACTATCAAGACCACACACTACAGGTAATTGGTTCTGTTTCAAATTTACTGTGTAAAGAAAAGTGTAGATACACTTTCTGTCAAAATCATTGCTGGTCTCCAGTGGGCTGTGTTCTATAATCCAGGAATAAGGTGTGGGAGAAGGCCCATATTTGGTCAAAATGACCTTATTTTACTCTGTGAGGAAAATAGGCATACAAAATGTGGCACAAATTATGCAAATAGTTATTTCCACATATTTATGATTTTCTGTTTTAAAATCCTGTGCAAAATGCGAACAAGTCTTTGAATCACATTGTCCTTTAAGCCAAGTCACAATTACGCGGTGTGGAACTCGCTAAGTATGCTGGTGCAACATGTATTTACTTTTCATTAATTTGCAAACAGCATGATTTGCTAAATTATACATTGGTCATTCAGAGTCATCATATCAGATGAAATCAGAAGCTAGGTAGAATATCTAGGTATGTTTCTGCCCCCAGGTTAGTGTGTTTGTTGATATAGGACATGGTCAGTGCTCTTTCCACCATCTCCTGGAAGCATTCCTGGACCTCAGTCTGACCAGAGTGCACCCATGGCGATGGTGCAAGAAGCATTCCTTTCCCTCCACCCCAGTTTGGCTCTGCTACAGGTACATTTATGTATCTATCACCTACTTTCAACCATCACCCAAAATAGGAATGCAGCCACCTTTGTTATAGGGAGTTGGTAAAAAATGCATGCTGAGCTGTTGTAAAAATATCCTATTAAATTTCATTTTATTGTTTTTATTATGTAATTTTGAAGATTCAACTTTTATTTTTATATGAGAAACTAAGATTCTAACTGTGCTACTTAATATTCTATAATATAATGTGTGTTAGTGGAAGACAGTTCTCAAAAAGTGAATTAACAATAATAACTGCTCACTGACACATTTTAATAGAGGTTTCTTAGGAGACAGACAGAATATTTTTAGCTGGGAGAGATGAAGATGACTGGGTTTTTCTTTTTCAATGGAGGAACTTACATATTTTTAGCTTATTTTAAAAATCCTACTCTGTGGACCATGCACATTTGCATTTGTTTTCATGGGATGAACGTGAAATTAATTCACACCTCACCATAGTAGTCTAGTTTATAACACTTTTTATTGCACATTAAAGATTTTTAAAATGGAGAGCTCATGCTATTTTTTTCTCAAGTGTGCCTAAATTTGGCTTAATATGTGGGGCAAAGAGTAGAAAGAATACCTTGTCAATGCCGCTCCATTCCTTAGGACGTATCCTGAATTTCTTCTTTTTTGCTCTGGAGGTGAAGCATTATGCTAGTGATATTGACAGCTAATAGGTCTTTCCTATACATTTCTTCATGTATTTATTTCAGTCGAACTATTTTAATCAAGCACTATTTTATTTACTTGTTTTTGTTTATTGTTTGCCTCTCCCACTACAACAGTAAATTCCATAAGGGCAGGAACTTGTAGTGATCATAAAGAAGGACCTGGCCGGCCACACTAAGATATAACCCTTTATCTTGTGGGCAGTGGGGAAGAGCAAGGATTTAAGTGGAGGAATGACCTGATCAGATATACATTTTAGTTTAAAACACAACTGGAGTTGGGCGAAGGATCTTGGTGGTCTGCTGGTAGGAGCATGTCTGGAGGTAGGGAGACTTAGAAAGCTGATAGAGTAAGACATGATGACAACCTGATTTAAGATATTGGTGGTAGTTTTGAAAGTCATGGAAGAATTTAAGCAACACTAAGGTAGTAGATTCATGGGAGTTGGTGCTTTACTGACATGAGTGGTGAGTGTGAGCCTTGGGTTTCTTTTTGTGCAGTGGTGGAGTCACGCATGGGGAGAAACATATTATTTTATAAAACACACTGAGTTAATTCAGTGTTTGTTTCATGAGACGTTCTTCAAGGCTGTCAAGAAGAAATATCCCCTAGATTGTAGGAGATAAGAATTTAGAACTCAGGAGAGAGATAGGTGCTGGGAATAACAGAGTTTGTTTATCAAAGCATACATAGATGACCATTGAAGGAGATTTTCCAGGAAAAAAAAAAAAAGATACTAAGAGAAGAATAGAGGACTGAGGGAAGGGCCCTGAGGATTTCTGATATTTATAGAATAAGCAGATGAAATAGAGCTCCCCAAAACAAAACGACGAGCAGCCAGAGAGAGGTAGGCAGAGAACTAGGCAAGGCGGGTGCCGTGAGAACATTTTTGGAAGTTTGTGGCCAACAGCATAAGGTGATGCAGAGGAAGCAAGGAGAAGGAAACTCTATTAGACTTTTATCGAAGCAGCATTTATCAGGGGTCTCTTGTGTGAGTGTGGTTTTCAGACAGTCCCACTTAATGCTAGCTACCAGCTTTCAAAATATTTCATAAAAAAAGAAACTGTCATCACAGTTAATTTCTGATAACCCAGTACAGGTTGTGCCTTCTGACCGTTTCCATCATCTAAAATTTGAAACTGCAAGGAAAGACCTTTCTCATGTTGCAGGAAAGAAAGAAGATAAATGAAGGACCATCTTTTCTTTATTCAGGCCCAAACTCATAATTCACAGGAAAACATAATCTTTCCTATGAAAATTATTTCATTAAGAGAAAAGTGGATATTTTCATAATGTTGCTAACCAAATTGGTTCTCCACTTTTATTTTCAAGGAAGCCAAATGTGCTGTATATTGAAATTGTCATTTGTTCTTGATACACAGAGACCCAAAAGATGAAATGCTGACACTCTTAAATTATTTCTTTCATTTTACTTTCTTTATGTTGTCTGTGCACAGACAGGGAGACAGTCTTATGAGATACTTATGATTATTTGGATGAAAGAAAATATAATATTTTGCATAAAACGATGAGAAAATGTAACTGGAAAAACTAGGAAAATGGAAATCCAATCCTAGTATTATTTTCTTTAGTTTGATACTCAGTGTACAATTCATACCTGTCCATTGTGATGAAATGAAGTACTTTTAAGTTACATTGTATTTGGAAATCAAATCCTCTTTTAACTTCTTGCCGTTAGAATTCCTTCTGTACTTGAAGTTCATAGTAAAATGACATGTTAAAAACAGAAAGAGCATCTTTATGATTTGCTCTAATCAATGAAACACATGATAAAATATCGAATGCTCAACACTGACAAGAATTTAAATGAAAAGACAATACTAAACCCAATAAATACACATTTGGATAAATATATAGAAAAGACCTACCAAATTCAATGAAGTAGTTATTTTTTAAACTACAATCAAGGTAGAAAGTTATTCTTTTGTAGACAAGAGAACAATTGAGAAGAAAATTTATTTGACTAAAGTGCCTTGATAAATAACTCAAATACCTTTGAGATTCCACGAGGCCATTTTCATGAAGTCCTGCTGCTCTTTTTAAAGTTATTATTTGTTACTCATTCTCTTTCTCAAATAGATTTCTTCTCTAAAAGATGGAATTTACCTTGATTTTCTTATACACCTTAATCTCATACTTGTAGATGTTTTACAACACACTTAATCTGTTTCCACACTTACTATCCTTATACTTAAGTGTGACTGAAGCAGGCTAGTCTACTCAACTTTACCTGAACAGGCCTTTCAGTTCCACATTTTATCCCATTGGTCAAGCAGGAGGGCCTCTCCTCCTCGAGCACCTTCCCCGTATTATTTCCACATGCCCCAAAAGGTAAGGAGCATCTCAAATGTTGTTGTCCCCTCAATATCCTTCCACTTTTCATCCCAATCAGAGTGAGTTAAACGTTCCTCTTAATTCTGGCTTGATGGTTCCCTCTTCCCAGTCAATTGGAGGCAGAGAGAGATGTTGGACAAATTCCTTAGAATTATAGCCCAGGGCCTAGTGGCTGCTGCTTAAGGTAAGGCCAGAAGAGGCGGAACCAGGAAAGTGATGTGTTCTACAATGAAGCACCCAGGGAAGAAGTCAGAATCAGGCCCCGAATGATTACACTTTGAGAGACAGTGAAAACTAGAGGCTCCAATCAGGACAGGACAAATGGTTTGCCATTAAGAGGGATAGCACCTGAACACAATCACTGAGCCAGTGAAGACTGGGCTATTCCTAGAAAATGCCTGCAGACTTGGTGGGGCAGAAGAGAAGGTAGGCATTAAAGACCTTGACCTCAGAGAAGACACCAGATCTTTTTTTTTTGATCATCACATAAAACATTATAATATTCATTTACATATAGTAGGTTGGTAAATACTTATCACACCTGATAAATCGTAAATGTCTACAGTCATGTTTTTGTTGTAGCCTATGTATCTGTTTCTCACTTAATATAATGTCTGGCACATAAGTGCTAAATAAATATTTAATTTATTAAGTAAATGTTTATCCATTTTATATTTAAGTATGACATTTCTAATTTTATACTAAAATTCACTTAATCATTCATTCATTTATTTAAAAAAAAACCTACTTACTATGTCTTGGGAAATATACAGGAAGCAAAATTATTGTTCATTTTACCATCTGGAGAAGAAAAACAGTCAGTGGTTACCACAGTTGCCTTTGGTACAGTGACAGGTTTCTGCACAGTGCATTATGGAGCCCTTATGGGAGTAGCTATGCTTTCGAGGAGAGGTTAAGAGTCTATTTTAGCTGAGTGGAAGAATGAGCAGAGGTCTGTCAGGAAAGTCATGGGGTATAAATGCTTGTGAGTGTGGGCAAGATAGCTTAGTAAGTGAATGTACTGGGGACTGAGAAATGGTTGGAGAGTGCCAATGCAGAGAGAAGTCAGATCCTGACAGCATGCCATAGGAAATAATTCGAATTTTATTCTTTGTCTTGAGAAGCACTGAAGAATTTATGAAGGGGTTTCAAGTGTATTTCTTTTGTTCTTCTCTGCTTTTTCTCCTACCTAATTTTTGATGTGCTATCTCATATCTGCTTTCAGGAATCTCTTAGGTCTTATGGCATTCAGCCTTCCAGGAATTAATGGAAGACTTGATTCCACTGCCACAAGTATAATCACCAAAGTGAATTAATGGCTACATCTGCACTGGAAATTCCATTTCCCTATTTAATACCTCCTTTGGAAAATTTAAATGCAGAATCAGGCTTAAGCAACATATGTATGCTGAGACTTCTTTTTTAATCTATTAGGATAAAAATAAAACATAATTACTTCTCATGCCGAGCTCTTTTGGATTTGAATGTATTGATATATATTGTGGGGCTACTTAAATGTTTCTTAATTCAGAAACATTTTATTAGTTTCTAAATTAAGACAGCTTAAATGCGAATGTGGTTTATAATTAGTTAAATTTCAATAATCTCCTGAACACAGTAAATTGAAATCATTATGTATGGTCCTCACATTATAACAGCATTAGCTTATAAAACTTAGAGAATTCATTCTATATCTTGATTCCTAAAGATGTTAAACCAGGACTTTCATGTGATGTATAAATTTATGTTCACATGTGTTAATGGTATTGCTATTTATAATTAAGGACAGACTTAAGGGTTTTCACAGTTTTCATTTACTCCTGAAATCTAAAGAACGGTAGACTTACTTTAACATTCATTGATTTTCTTGAGGTTTTATTCTTCAGAAATTTTTAATGGTCTAGAATTATATAAGAAATCTTAATATGTTTGCTTTAAGTTATGGCAGATGGATGTCTCTAAATGATCCAGATAGCTGTCTGTCCTAATGTATTATTTCTCGAAAGGTCTTTAGGAACATAGCTCCATCACTGTCTTCAGTGGATGAATTCAGTGCTTCATTCCACCAACAGTCGGTTTTCCTTTTGATGAGATATCAAATATCTCTTAAGTATCTTTTAAGTAAGATCTTAATATCACAATCTCGGGTATTTAGCAGGTACTCAGAAATAAATTTTCCTTTAAACATTTCTGGGACATATGATGAGATACCTTTGTTGGAGCCTTTATAAACATGAAAAAAAAATTCTTACAAATAGTTGTTGTTTAAAAATTGTGTCATCCAATTTGGATAATGGAATTAAGAACCTGGATGAAATTTGCTGATTGTAAACTGTCAGTGTAGAAAAGCATGAGAGTACTTGTAGATCACGCTGGAAGTACTTGCAGCAGGATGATTAGGATTCAAACCACTTTTATAAATTGGAAACACGAGAAATTTTGGCGATAAATTTCACTGAGAACATGTTCATGGAAGTACACTTCTGAATAATAAATAGCTATAAATATATAAAATGAGAATGACTCACTATAAGGTTAATAAGTGAGAAAAGATCTAGAGGTAGTAGTGAACTTAAAATTGAACGTGAATCAGTCAGCTCTTTTGCGTACAATGCGAAGATTAAGTGCTATGCGAAGATTCAGTGCTATGCAAAGTTACAAAGAAAATGAAACAATATAATGCTGCTCTCAGGAGACCAATGAATTAATGAAAAAATAGAAATATAAAAGATCTAAACTATAAAGTGTATATGTTGTTCTGATTCACACTCAGAGGTAGTTCGCCTACTATTGAGTGTCTGTGTGACTGGTTGAAAGAACCATATGTTAAATGATTTTGTACTGTTTTATATTGGCACTGATAACAACCCAGTATGCTTTCCTCTGAGCTATCTCTCTGATGTATAGTGTGGGAAAATGTGGGTCATTAAATCATTAGAAGCACTTGACTCTAGAGGATTATGTATCATCATATGCTACTTGATTTTTTGACTTTAATTATTTTAGCATTTTAAAAGGAATGGGGCCTGCTGTTTATTTCTGTTTGGGAATGGTTAATAAAAGAGGCTTCACCTTGGAAATTATAGCTGTCATTCTCATAGTCGTGCAAGCTTTAAACTTTTGTGTTTGGCTCTCTTCACCTCCACTCCTTTCAACATGTTCAGTCTGTTACATAGAATTTTAATTTCAGAACTGAAAATGAACTTTAGGGGTGATATAGTTCAATTATCATCTGAGATATGAATCCCGTTCACAAGATGTCTAATATCCAGAATGTGTTTCTAATACTTGAAATGACAGGTAACTTGCTAAATCCTTTCAGGTCTTCCTTCCTGATATTTTATCAGTCCCTTTCTTTTTGTCCTTTCAGCTTTTAACCTGGTTTTGATCATCATCATGCCTGGATGTCTGTAAATAGCCTCCTAACTGCTCTTTATCTTCTAATTTTTCTTTCCTGGACTATCTTTACACCACTGTCTGAATAAAATTCCTAAAACACTTTGATCATATTGCTACCTGACTCAGAAACCTTCAGTAATTCCTTACAGCCTGCAGGATAAAGTGGGAACTCATTAACTTGAAATAATCTGACCTCATCATATATTTCTGAGTTCAACTTTACCCTTTACAGCTTTTACAACCCACCTTTTACTGAAATTATATTGTTCTTGTTCCAGTGCTGTTGCTGATGCTTTTTCCTTTACCTCTTCTTCCCTCATTACTATCCTCTTCTCAATTCAGTACTACCCATATTTTAAGACCCAACTCTCATTGGTAACTCACTCCAGACTACTGTCAGTGCTGTGTGCTGTTTCCTTTTCTGAAATCTTTGGGTGCCCATTTTCAGCCTCCTTCATTTGGTGCTTAGTCATGAGCTAACTTGTGACAGTTCTCATATTGTTCTATTGAACTATAGTTTGTCTTTTGTATTGATCTCTGGTTTTTTCACATTTTTAAAATTGGCTTTCTTCCATACTTATGAGATGACATGGTGTAGAGCAGATGGTTTTGAAACTGGATTTTACCAAACCCAAGGGATTCCTGAAAATGCGACTGGGGAGGGAGAGTGAGCACACTGGGACTTGTGGTTGCTAGCAGCTTCCACCTGAACATCTCTGCTTTGATCTGTTTTTATACCAAAAATCTGCATTTGATTATTTTTGAGAATAGCTTTGAGTCTAAAGGTATTTGAAAACTATGGATGTAGAGAAGAGGAACCCAGACTTGGAGTAAAGAGACTGGGATTTTTTGTTCAGTTTTAACTCATTCCTGTCTACCACATTAGTTTCCTCATTTAAAAAATTATAAAGTCAAAATATATCACCTTCATCCCTTCTGTAAAAGTCTCTGATGCTAAGAAAAATGGCTTCATTAAAATAGAGTGACATTTTATTTTATTTTTAAGTTTTGAAAAATGTTTATGGAAAGGATGTATTTATTTAGACAGTACTATTATGACGTTGCTTGCAGTTTTTGGTTGCTGTGGCCAGAATGTTTCACATATGGCACATCAATTACATGATAATTAAATGTGAAAGGCAAGTTATGTTTTACTCTTTGCTTTTGATCCAAATATTATATATGGCATTTGTTTGTCTTTTGCTCCTCTGTGCCACTTGGAATCTTCATTAGCATCAAACCAGAAATTCGTATGTTAACTTTAATATACTAGGAAAATTATCTCCCAGAACTTCAGAGTTTAAAAACAAAATGACTGCTGAGTATATAAGCAGTTTAAAAAACATGAAGGTTAATTCTGTGTAAACCTATGGAATGTCATTCCTTAGGTCAAACTTTTTTCTAATATCCCTTTCAAAGTAGGAGGCAACCGTAAAGATAGGTATACTGTGTTTGTTACTGCTATGTGTAAAGCAGACAAGAGATTTATTCTTTGTTTTACGTGTCCTTAACCTCAGACCTACAAGCATTTTAAGGACACCAATAGTTGGCACCAACAGAGTATTCAGTTTGAAGAGTGGAAGAATTGAAAGCTGGAAATATACCTAGTCTGAGGTATGCCAGAAAATTACAGTTTGGCTCAAACTGTAGCCATAGTGAAGCAGATCAAAGCCTGAACTTCAACGGATATATTGGCAGAGTGTATTTCAGCAGGTTTCAGCCACAAACCAAAGACTGCAAGAACAGGGAGGGAGATTTCCAAGAAGTTAAAGGTAGAATCAGAATTTTTCTAACTCTTGTTTTAAACTTCTATTTTAAGAAATAAAACAAATAGAAACTATTAAAGACACAAGAAGATACTAGACTAGCAAATCTTTTGTGCATCGCTGTAGCATAAGAAGTTTAAAGTTGTCCTTCACATCACAGAAAACAAGGCGGGTGTTTTCTCTGCCTATGGTAATGTGACTTGGTAGTATAAGGGCTTCTGCTGCTGGTGCAGGTTATATATTAAAGCAACATTCCAACAGGAGTTTTTGGATGTCTCTTATGCAGTGTGAATCTCCTTCAGATTCTGAGAATAATCCTTGATGCTCACCATTTAAACTTTCTCCTCAAGCAGGTTTGCCTTGTTTAAGAAGAAAATTATGGAGACTGCTAAAATCCTGGTTATTGGTGATAGCTTCAAAAAATACTCACTGTTTCTATAAGGTGATTGGCCAGTCTGTCTTCCATAAACGTTCAGGCCAAATTGACTTGATGAAATATGGAATCGTTGATGTCATCCTCTGGAAAGAAGTATTCAAATCAGTGTTTCTTTTTTGATCATTGGCCATTTGTATGAGACATTTTGAAAAGAACATATTAAGTTTCAAAGTTGTACTTATGAATATTTTGGAAGGTCTTCTGGCAAGTAGAATATCTTCTTATGGAGTGTAATCTTGCTCTCCAAACTTATCTGTTATCAAGGAAATATTTTTACTGATTCACCCAGCTGAATTTTTCCACACTGTTCATAGGGACTCTCTATGCTTCTCTCTGCCCATAATGTTCTCAGAGAAGAAAGACTGAAAAACAAAACCTCAGACCTGGCATTTTCACCATTCTGTGGGCTGTCATGAGAGACCAGGTGTCAGATGTCATCATCTTCTCTCCATTGAGTTGGTTTGAATTACTTCCTTCAAAAAAATATGAAGCTTCTTATGAAATGTACGAAGACCTTCACATCTTTGATAATGTCATAGTGCGGAGGGACTCCTCATGGGCGCTCAAGTCCTGCCCACGGACGAGGCACACCTGCTTCAGTAAGGTGCACTTGCCTCTCTCACCTGCACTCAGCAGCAGGGGTTTCACAAACTGCTTCAACAGGTCTGACTTTTCCCAGGACGGACATTTGTCCATCTCCTTGGACGTCTGCTGCTGCTCAGCATTGCCTCCCATGCCCACACAGCTGAGTAAGTGTACCGACAGCATGGACAGAGAGATATAAAGTCCTGATGCTTTATTTTCTATTCCACTGTAAAGTCTACTTGGAGCATCTGTTTTGGAGTAAAAGATCTGGACTTGAATTCTGGCTTGACAAATGAGGACTCCTGGCCAAATTACTTTACTTAAATTTATTGAATCTTAATTTCCTCATTTCCAAAATTAAGACTACCATAACTATCTCTCTGGATTGCTGTGAACAGCACCAAAGAACATTAGTTTAAAGTGGTTAGCCCAGGGCTTGGCACTTCAGTTTCTGAACTATGTCACCTTTTTCTTCTCTATAATTACCCGTTTTTTAAAAAAGACTTACTTATCAATGACTTTTGACTATTTTTTTTATTAATCAAACACTTGAAAGATGAAAATTTGTCACTCTTCAGTCTCTGAAAACATTTTCAAATGAGATTCATAATTCGTTACTAGTGACAATTTCAATGCAATAAATTGCCAATAATGATATTTAGATGTCTCTTTCTATCTGCTGTGTTAAAAAACCAACCACATATACCTGGGAGAGAGGAGAGGACTTTATTAGAAAGGCATAAAGGGGACTTTATGGGGAATGGACACTTTCTCTATTTTTTATATTTTGTTTTGTGTGGCGGTTACATCTGTGTATACAGTTTTCAAAACTCAACATACTAAATATCTGTGCTTTTTGTCACTTATACCTTAATTTTAAAAAACACCCACATTACTTTATTATTAAAAAAGGTTATACCTTCTGCTGTAGTAGAGAGTCCAGAACAAAAATCTCATTACTTTGTTAGTGCTCCTATGTTTATGTGTTGTTCATATGACTAGATATTAGTATATCTGACATTAAATTTATGGGGTGTGCATGCTCATTGATAGGTGATTTAATTCATTCTTAGTGTTTGCTTTCCTTTTATGTTCAAATTTACAACTTCACTGGGCATTGAGCCTGTTGTCAACTATGTAGGTTAGTTATTTATAGAATCTGAATAAAAAGTCTTAGGCATTTACACTTGCTATTACAACAAATTATAGGATTTCATTCATAAATGAAGAAGGTCAAAAATGTCCTTGTAATCTTAATGCAGTTACTTTATTATGCATCATTTAAGAAAGAAATTCCTACTAAAAAGTATTAAAACATAGCTTCCACTTAAACTCATTTTACTTAAGTTAGTAAAAATGTGGGTGTACAAGTTTGCAGCCGCATTCTTCATGTAGATTTTATATTTTAAGCTTTCCTTAAGCTTTTATGAGTTCATTATTTTCCTCTTTGATCATAGTACAGCTCAATATAAAATGTTCATGTGAGAGGCATAGTTCTCTTGCTTAAGGCGTGTGTTTTAGATAGCATTAAGATATTATGGTCACCCAGAAGTTCTTGGAATTGGACTTCATTGTAAGATTATTGCGTACCACCTCCAAGTAGTTTTTAAATGTTTAATCCTTTTTTCATTCTTTGAAGTAATGGTGTATTTTTAGTTTAATTTTATTTATTTTTTCAGATAAAATTTTCCAATATTACATCAAAAGATATTTAAGAATTAAAAATATATGTTTATTTAGTCAAATTTTATAAAAATATTTATTAATATCAGACAAAGATGTAGTTTTCATTTAGAAATGTTATTTTAGGTCATTCAGCAATGATATGAGATATTGGAAAATAATAGACATTTGTCCTTCAAGATGGTGGAAGGCTATTATTACAAATTATTTCAGGCTTGAGAAAGTTACAGAAAATAAATTATGCAATATTTTAATTAGTGGAAGAATTACCTTCATTCATTCTAAATCATTTATTGTAGATAGCCAAAAAACTATTTTTAAAATTTAATTAATTTGGTGCTTTAACATAACATTGACTTTCCCCCATGATTTTGAAATCCAATTAGGTCAGGTATATAAAAGTAAGTGGTATTTTAAGGTGTTACTAAGTCAGTAGTGCTGGCAGTTTGCATGTGTTTATGACAGTTTTTGCTTCATGTAATAACTTCGAGCTGGATACAGTTGCTGTTCTAAAAATGGGAGAATCTAAGTTTAATTTAGTACCTATGTTTAGGAAGGTGATATTGTGCTCTTTTTATCTGATACTTTAATGTAAATAATTTTATAAATTTATTCGATTTTAAAACATAAGTGAAAAATGTTTGGACAGATTATTTAAACAAAGTTCAGACATACTAACGTCACCTCCTTCAATAAGGGGTAGTCACTGAGGTGTGGATAGCTATTATGTGGAAATTCTTCTGTGGAATAGTGGGCACAGACAGCCCAGCATCTGAATAGAGATTGTAAATGCAAGAAAGATACCCCAGTACTCAGCAACATCTCAGTGACTCCATAACAAAAAGTGCTTATTTTGCTTTATAAATTTATTACTTATTTTGCTTTATAAATTTCCTGTTTAGATATTTTGGCCTTTTTCCTTTTAGACCATTTGTTTTTTTCTTACTAATAAGTAGAATGTCATTATATTTTCAAGATTATACTACTTTTTATGCAAGATTTAAATATTTTTGCTCAGTGTATAACCTGCCATTTTATTATTTAATGGGGTCTTTTGAAAATAACACTTATAGGATAGTTAATTCATCATTTAAACTTACATTTTGTGGGATTCTTTTTCAGGGGAAAGAATCTTGTTTAGGAATTATTTTCTAATCTTAAAGACAGAACAATCTTTTGCATTTTCTTTAAGGTTAAATTTTTAAAGTTATATTCAAATTTGTCATTCATCTAGAATATATTTTTTACGTATGAGTGAGGTAGAAATATAATTTTGTTTTTTATGGTGTCGATAGCCAGTTACCCCTAGCATTTGTAGTATGCCTTCTCTCAGCTCATTTGTAGTATACCTCTCTCATACTAGCATTCGTAGTATGCCTTCTCTCAGCTCATCTGCCATGTGCCCTCTGCCTGGTGTTGACTTTTCATACAACACAGATCTGTTCCTAGGCTTTGTGTTCTGTCCTGGTCTGTGTGACAGCCTTCCATTCAGTATGTTTTGTCTTAAGCCTTAGTATCTATCTAGGTATTAAGTCTTCCCACCTGGTGCACAATTTCCTTCCTTTCAGTCTTTCTGTGTTTTAAATGTGCCCTGCTGTATGTATTCTTCCTAGAATTCTATTCATTTTATAAATGGGTGTCAGGCCATAGTCTCTGCCATATGTAGCCATGCTGGTATGTCTTGAGGCCCACCTGGGTCTCCCTGAAGAACCACAGAGGTTCATTGACTGCTTTCTCAAGGTTTCATCAAATATTCGGTCCTCTGTTTAAAGGTGTTTACAGGCCCCGATAGACATCTGGACACTTCCACCAGTGGCCAGTTTAATAAAATCTTTCTTCCCGCCCTTTCTCATTTAAATTGAATATATGTAATGCCTAACTTTTATAACAGAAGCCAGTTTGTTTGGAGTGAAGTCAAGACAGTTTTACCTCCAAATCTTTGACTGTTCAGCATAGAGGAAGGATATTTCAGCATAGAGGAAGGATATTTCAGCATAGAGGAAGGATATTTCTTTTGAACAAAGTTGTCACAAGCTTATGGGCCATCTGACACTGGAAACAGAAAATGTAGTGGTAAATGCTATGCTCTCAGATGTTACTACAGAATTCACTGCTGTTTCCGGAAAGGAAAGTGGGTCTGAACTGGACTATTGGTGAGGAGATGCCCACTGTAGTAACCCTATCTCCTAATTAGATTTTGGAAACCCATGTTTTTTAGGGTCTGCTTCTTCTTGTCAAAGATGGAGAAATTTCAGAAATTCACTAGTTCCTCTGTTACTGTTTTCTAAACACTCATGAAATGTCTTTATTTTATTACTGAATTTATTAAGTCCCAGTATTCAGAACTATGCCTGGCTCCCAGGAGTCGTTAGCTAAATGTATGTTGAAATAGTTAGAAGGGAGGTGGAATGGAGTGGTAACTAGAGGACATCCCCGTGACAAAAATTAGGCAGAATTGAAAATAGTTCTATCTTCTCACCTCTAGAGGGAGAAAAAATACCACCATGATGATGGAATTGATATACAACTTTGGCAATTTCCAAGTGATGTTAATGGAGGAACACATACCTAATTTAATTGTTGGCTGCTATTACTCTTGTGGAAGGAGTACACTTAGAAACTGATACTTTGATTTTCAAGGATGCCAGAGGGATCAAACCCTGGCAGCTGTGAAATATCTTCCGTATGTTCAAGAGAATCTTCATGGTCAGTAAATTTAGTGATAATTTCAATGTTTCAGTAGAGCTAGTGGCTGCTGTACCTTTATATAGAATATACTTGTGAGAACCAACTAAAGCAACAGTCTTCTGCATGTTTGCATGAAATTTATAAATGTAGCGTGGCGATACTTAGGAGTTGATGGTGATCGGAGGTTTGGAATTGACTACAATCACCTATGCCTTTGAATACTTTTTAAAGAAAAATAATTTGTTAAGTAATGCAGGTTCTTTAATGGCTTCTTTATGGTGTTTGTTGGTGAGAAGGTTTGGAAAAAATTTAGTGGTTGAAATTGGCCCCACTATCATCGTCTCATTACCTGCTGGTTATGTGCTGATTACCTGCTCGTTACCAGTTGCTTAATGAATGCGGCTAAGGGAAGAATATCTAGAAATTCATATTGAGGAAGCAGAAATTTAATTCAAAATCTGACTATACTGTCGAAAGGCGTGGTAGGTAGCATAATTGTCCCTCAAAGATGTCCACAGTCTGATCTCCAGAACTTGTGACTATGTTTTTTTCACATTGCAAGGGGGACTTGCAGATGTGAATTGAGAAATAATTCTGGATTACATGGCTAGGCCCAATTCAGTCACCTGTATCCTTAGAATTAACGAGCCTTTCCAGGTTGGAAATCACCTGCAACTGATAGCGGGAAATGCAGACCGTTCTACAACCTCTAAGACCTGAATCTGGGCAACAATCCAGATGAGCAAGGAAATGGGTTCTCTCCTAGAGCCCCTAGAAAGGATGCACCTCTGTCAATACCCCTGATTTTTGTCTGTTAAGATTCATGTTGAACTTCTGAATTATAAGAGTTTAAGATTACAAATTTGCATTGCTCAACTCACTAAATTTGTGGTAGTTTGTTATAGCAGTGATACAAAACTAATACAGAGGATAACTGATTATTATTTTTTAAATGGACAAGGAAACAGAGGAGAAATATCAAATTTACGAAGACATCTGGTTCTTAAGAAAAAACAGTTTTCTTACTTGAAACAGAACAAAGTATTGGCTGACCTATGTAATCCAAACTAAATGATGTTGTTCTTATAGTATATTTCCCGACGAATGGGTAATGCTGACAAATTGCTACCTGGTGAGCATAAGGGAAAAAGAAAATCAGAACCCTAGATTCAGATAAAAATTCATTTGTAGCTTTGAGTTTTGATGTGAAGTGACCGATTTTACCACTGTTTCCTTTTCTGTCAAAAAGGAGCTGTATTTAACTTATCAAAAGTGTTTATTAACTTCTTGATAGCCACTCTGTGAGAATTAAACTGCTACTAGGATGGATCACCTCACATTAGTCCCTAGATGAATGTATCCTGGCTGACCTTTCATGTGCAAAAATTTTAAATCCCTCCATAATCTTGTTGTTAGATATTCCTCTTGGAGATATACCTTGGAGAAGGATCACATGCACAGCCCTGTGCTTATTCTAATTTCCTGTCAGTGATGACAATTTAAAAAAAAAGAAAGAAAGAAACGTTAGTCTCTACCATGACTTTGATTTTGCTACATTTTGGATTTTATAATTTTTCCCAGGGAAAAAAACAACAGGAAAAAATGAAAGTCCATGTGTTGACAAGTTCTTTGTCATTTCCCAGTTTTTCACCTGGTAGTGATTTGCCATTTCTATACAGAAACACTTTAGTGAATATTCATGAGCACCTCTTCATTATCAGTAACAAGAAGAGAAGGCAAATGGAAAAACAGAATTGAAGGTATGCACATGAAATTAAAAAGGAGACAGTGGAGGAATCAGTTTTATCATTTACTAAATATAGTAGTTCAAATGGATTTATTATCTTACTCCAAATTGTATATAATTAACTTTCACATTTTTTTCTTTCATAATCTAACCAGGTCTCTTATGATCTAGAAAATTGCTGACAGTATGTTGTCTCTACTTTGATATGAAATTACAGAATTAAAAAAAAATTAGCAGAATGGAGATACATAGTCGAATGTATCAACATGATAACCAAATTAAGAGAAATAACATAGACTGACTATAAGTAAACCTTGTAACCTCTAGTAAGATTTAGGAATGATTAAGAATGAGTCTGCTCGCCTGTTACTGGTGACTTGATATTGGCAAAGTTTTCAAATTTTTGAGTGCCTCAGTTTTCTCATGTGTAAAATGGGAATTGTAATTGAGCTTACTTAGGTTTGTCATGAGCATTGAATGTGTTAACATGTAAAGTACTAAAAACATTACCAGGAATGGGATAAATGCTTAACAAAGGTTTGCTCTTATTTTAATTTCTAATTATAAATATTTCCAACATACACAAAACAGAGTTGCTTATATAACTGGCTGGTTCCTTTTTTGTAATTTGCTGGGTTACGTCTAGTACTTAAGTGCTAGAATTGTACAAACCGCCCGTTTTTAAATGTCTTCTCTTTTTTTTTTTGTCTTTTAGTTTTGTCTGAATACTTTTAAAGCACATTATTTCACCCCTACATGCTACAGTGTGCATCTCTCAAAAATAAGGAATATGGACTTTTGAAAAAAAACAAACGGAACCATGGTATCATCCCACCTAACAAAATAATTCCCTGGTTGCAGCTAATAATCAGACCTCAAATAAATTTTTTAGTTATTTGTTTGACTCAGAATCCACACAAGTTCCATATATTGCATTTGTTTTATGTCTCCCAGGCCTCTCTCTCTCTCTCTCTCTCTCTCTCTCTCTCTCGGTCAGGGTCAGGTTTATTAACATATAGTTTACATTTGGTAAATTTTACTTTTAAAAGGTGTGCAGCCCCATGGAATTTGATAAATGTCTACAATTGTATATCCACCACCATAATCAGAAAACTCTCTCATGATCCTTTTAATCTATTCTCTCACCATTACCCTAGGTCCTTCTAGAAACTGATCTTTTTTTTCCTATCCCTATAGCTTTCTCTTTTCCAGAATATCATATAAGTGGAATAATGCAGTATGTAGCCTTTTGAGTCAAGCTTCTTTCACTTAACATAATTATATGAAATTTGCCATGTTTTTCCATTATCAGAAGTTTATTGCTTTTTCATTGCTGAGCATTATTTCATCTTGTAGATGTTGCCACAATTTGTTTATCTAGTCACAAGCTGGTGGACATTTGGAATATTTTGTTATTTGGGTTGTTTGGGGTGATTATGAATAAATCTGATTCTGCTTTTACATATAGTTTTTATATGGCTATATGTCATTTCTTTTAGGGAAATATCTAGTAGTATTTACCTTGATTTGCTGAATCATGTAGTAAGTGTATGTTTAGCTTTATATAAAACTAGAAACTGTTTTCCAGAGCGACTGTACTATTTTTCATTTTCCAAAGCATATGTGAAAATTCCAGTGGTTCCACATATTAGCCAGCTACCCCACCTGTTTTTAATATTTTAAAATTATTTTTTAACCATTCAAAAAGATAATGATATTTCATCGTGGTTTTACTTTGCATTTCATGATTACTGATGACCGTGAGAATCTTTAAAGGTACTTGTTTTTCTTACCCCTCTTTTCATTAAGACCGGCCTCTCTCCCACACATTTTGTTTTTCTATTCTACTGACTAGTTGAGGAAACTAAAAATGTCTGGTTTTTTTTTTTTCATTTTGTTGTTTAACTTGATCCTTGATTCTTCCTCATTCTATAAGCTAGAAATTAGCTTGCCAAACTTGATTAGATGTCAAGTTTATTTATTTATTTTTTGTGGAATGCTTTATAGGCTATCTACTTCACACTGCATCACTTCAGGAGGCACACACCATCTGATTGGCACTGGGTTCAGATGCTGGCAGGGTTGTCCCTCCATTGTAAAGTTGCCCATCAAAATTTCAGCTAATGGTTACATCCATTTATCTTTTTTTGAATCAGTTATTTTATTAGGTGGTACAAAATAGTTATATATTAAAATTTTCCCCTTTCTCTGGATTTATCAATGGAATATCTTCTGTAAAGAAAGACTTTTCCTCACTTACTAGGGCTACTTGGTTACCAGAAAGTTTATATAGAAAAGTAGGAATTGCTAACTTTTAGAGTAAGGTGTTAGTTTCCTTGAAATTTTCAGTATAATTAATTGGTGGTGGTGGTGGTGGTGGTGGGAGTTTTTTTTTTTTTCTCTTATTGCTGTCTTACTCTTTGAGTGTCAGTATGAATTCATGGCTTTTAGATATTCAGTGTGTTCCAGTGATTCTTGATTAGTTCAAATTCAGGTTATATTAATGAGATTAAAAAGAAAAGAAAATTGTAGAAGTGCATAGATTTTCATAAGTACTTGGTTTCTGAACATCTTTTTCTGCTTTGGTCTGTGCATGAACCATTCTCACATTCATAAAATTGTCTAGTTCCAGAAAAAAAAAAATTACCTTGTAGTATATCCTGGGAATCAATAAAAATTTATAAATTAGGAAGAATTGACATTATTATGATATAGTAGTTCCTATCCAAGAACATATCATTTCTTTCTATTCTTTCAATTCTATTTTTGGATCTCTCAGGAGTGTTAATTTTCCTCCTGTAAGTTTCTCACATTTCTAAGTTGTTTCTCTTTTCTGTTGTTTTTGTAAGTCATGTATTTTGTTCTGTTAGATTTAAAAATATATCTTTTAAGTGTATTTTATGTTTGTGTGTATGAATGCTCTTATTTTCTGCATGTTAACTTATGGATTTGCTATTTTTCTGATATCTCTTATTGTTTGCAGTACTTTTTCAATTGATATTTTTGGTGGTTGAGATATTTATTTGCAATGAGAGAGAATCCTGCCTTTTCTTTTCTAATCCTTATGTCTCCAATTGCTTTGTCTTAACTGTGTTCCATAACACTTCCAAGAAAATGTTAAATAAAAAGTGGTGACAATAGTGGACATACATTTCTTATTCCTGAGTTTCCTGCTAATACTTCTGGCCTTCCCCACTGAATAAGGCTTGGCTCTTATTTTGACATTGTTGTAATATGTGAAGCATGGAAACATGGACTGGTTTAATATTTAGTACTCTGTCTCAGAGCTGACTGACAGATACAAGTGGCATTTAATGAGAAACTTTATTCGTGATATGGTTTCTTCCCTTTTAATTTGTGGTGCAGCAATGAATGTACTTGCACAGTTGAGCACATTTGCGTCATCTTGTTTGCACTCCGCGCTGACTGTGCCTGCTTCTCACCCCCACCCTGACCCCATCGTCCGTCAGGCAGCATGGCCTGACCTGCATTAAAATCAGTACTCATTTTTCTCTTCTGGTGCTCAGCCCCCTTTCTGGTTCTCCTTCCCCAAAGGAGATTCAGAAAATAGTGTATTTAAGTACATTTGTGACCTAAAACTCTTTCAAAAACAAAGGTATCAGTTTTAAAGTGAAACAAACCCCTAGAAGGAAATGGAACTCTTGAAGTGATTGTTGCCCCCCTCGGCATCCTGTGTTCCCAGTTTCTCATTTGCTATCTGCATAGGGTGCTGAGGTCCCTATAGCCCTCAGCACAACACTGCTTTCTCTGTTTCTATGCTGTGTAGTAAATCTTCAAATGTTAGCAAACTGTCAAGAGTGTAGCATTCTTTTGATTATTTTCTGTCGAGTGTCACTTTCTAAAACCCTGGCCACCCATATTCATTATTGTCAGTGCTGTCAGTCTTGTGGTCAGATGTGTTATATTTTGGAGTCTAGCTCACTGCTTCCTATTCCCCTTTTCAGCCTCTGGCAAGTTCCTTATTTTTTAACTGCATAACTGTTTTATCCCTTATTTTCATTGTTTTTAGTTTTTCTTTTTCTTTTCCACCAAAGCTTTCTCTTTTTAGTCATTGAGGTTTTTTTTTTTTTTAGCAATTTCCTTTTTTTTGTTGTTATTTTTGTGTTCTAAGTGTGAAAATTAACTTGGACAAGTCTTCATTACCTTGTTCATCACCTTTTATATTTTAATTCATACCACTGAATTCTTGTAAGAGCAGATCTTTAGCTTTGGATTGAGCTTTCTTGCTAAAGATGTATTTGCAATTATTTTAGCACTTTTGTTTTTGTTTGTATCATAAAATATATCTTGAGTTCCTCTTGTTCTCAGTTGTCTTGCAATTAAATGAAATCTTTGCCATTGATAATCCTTCCCAGAAATTGATAAAAGCATAGCCTCTTATAGAATGGAAAAAAAAATGTTTTCTGATAGGTATATTGATTTTATGCAATAAGTAATTGTACAGAAAATGTACTGAGGAAAAAAATCAGATAAATACCCTGAGAGAAAAAGAGATGGGAAGCACCATTCATTCAACAAATATTTAGAGTTTCCTGTACTTCTGGAACACTCTGAATGTAAAAGACTTGAAGGCTCTTTGGGCAGCAGTAGAGTTAAGATTGATACACAAAATATTGAGAATCAATATTGGTACTTATCTAGGATAAGTATCACATGGGAGGTACAGAGAATAACATATAGTCAGGTCGATATAAGGCCTTTAACCTTTGCTGATTCAGATAAATTAATGAAAGGAAGATTAATTGAGAAAAATAATAGCTTTCCTCATAGGTTATGTGGAGGGCTAAATGGGCAATGAGTGAAAGGAATCAGCAAAAGTGCTCAATATATAGTAAATGCTCAATAAATTTTAGCAGTTGGTATTACTAATGAGCAATATGTTTGAAATCCTTCTTGTTTTGTGTTATTAGCTATACACTTTAAACTGTTGGCTGGGAAGAATGACATTCTTTCCTAAAAACAGGAATCTAAGGAGGATAGATGGTTGAACCTCCAGTAATCCAAGGCCATTCTCCAAAAGTAGTTTGGGACCTGTGCCGCTGCTTAGACGGTGATTAGAGAGTCAAAGTAATACAAAAGAACGTAAAATATATGTTCTATAATTTTAGCCTATAAAAGTTATTTATCTTTTTATTTTAAAAGAAATAGTTGTCCAGTTTTGTTCGGAAGTGTATGTTTTGTTTCTGAACTCTTATTTTTATGAAATCAGTAAAATGATCTGAATTGTCTCTACTGCTGTTTATTTTTTTTTCTTACTAAAGTTCATTAATCTCCATTGCTGTTTAGAAGGTAGGAGGTAGATTGTTGGGAAGAACTGTGTTTAAGACTTTTCCTAGATTAGGCTTAGGCAAAAAAAAAAAAAAAAAAGAAAAGTTGGGAGCTAGACTGAATATTATAAGGAAGAATGCAAAATATGTTCTAAATAGCACTCATCGATTAAGGAAAGAATGATGTTCATCCTGAGTTGCAGTTGTTTTACTGAGGCAATTCCCAGATTTTTTCCCCTTGAGGTACCAGTTTACTCTTACAAGTATCAGGAAGGACTGGCAACCATACAGTGTCTGTTGAAGGCTTCAGTCAAATCGTCGAAGTTCACCGTCTCACTGAGCTGCTGGTGTTTTATAACAGCACTCTAGGAATTTGACGATGGATCTTGGAAAGAACAAAAAATGTGTTCAGTCTTCAAATTTAATTAGAAAGCAAAGCTCAAAACTCCTACTTGTAGGTATACACAGTCAAAGTAAGTATTTTCACTGTAGATGACACTTTGCTAGGATGTCTGAGTACTTAAATCTTCACATACCTACCCCCACCCCTTCGCCAATGGAAAATATCCTTCCTTTATATTTTTCTATCATTTTCTCAATTTGAGATATTTCCATAAATACATTATACTCATATTTTAAACTTTAATCTTTTATTCTTTAAAAAAACCCCAGCATTATATATTTATTCTTTCTAGATAAGACTTTTCTATTTCTGATAGAGACCTGTTTATCTAGAATATGTGACCCTTTTACTTTTTTCTTGATAAAGAGCTGCAGTAAACATTATTGTCTTGCGATATCAGCAGTTTGCTTTTTTTTTTTTTTAAACACTTATCAGATGAGGGAGAAAACTATTTTATTTGAAAATTAAATGGTAAATGAGATCTTATCTGAACCTTTTAATGTATAAAAATAGCTTGCTTTAATTTTTGGTCATGTCAGATGAAAGTGACTCTTCCTGAATAATCAATTTCATCATTTTGTTTCGCTCTAAGCACAAGGACTGAATGTAATAATGTGTTGCCTTATCTCCTGCTCCTTCTCTGTTCTCTTACAGTGTACTTATATTACTTTGGGAGACATAGGACATATATTTATTATATTTATGTTGGTATATAAATTCAAAAGTTCAGCAGAAAAATTGAATGTAAGTTAATAAATAAGGCTTTTATTTTTTATAAGATGCAAACTATTATAAAATTCTACCATCAATAAATACGATAATTTGAATTTTTCTTGTGAAATTTTAATTTGAATTACTTCATATTGGATCATTCTGGTTTGTACCAGAGCACCATTTGGAAATGACTGGGTCAAATGAAACAATTTATGTGAAAGTGGATTTTCAATAGAATGTATTTATAAATGTTATTTTGAAGAATTTTTAACCATGAATTAGGAAAACACATTGAAATGAATAGTATGATGAACGTTTCTGACATTAATGTGTTATCACCCGTAATGACGTGGTTGACCATATATTAGACACATTAATGGAGAAAAGACTCATCCTACAGGGAAGGAAACAGCAGAGTGTGTCATGAGATTCAACTAATTATTTAAACTTCACATCCTTGCTTTGCTTTATATACAAAAATATTTCAGTGACATTTCTTAAATTGAATTCCTTCCCATTAAAATAATAGAACTCTGCCGCTGACTGGTTGACAGTGGATCACGTTTCCATGCCTCAAAGACCAACAGTTCTGAGGGGATTCCTATAGGGTCTTATATTTTAAGTGAGGGAAGGGCAGAGAGGGGCCAGAGAAGGGAGTTAGAGAGGGAGAGGGAAGGAGGGGTGGGCGATATGCTGGTACTGCTTTATGAAAATTCATCTGCATTTTATGTATAAGTATAGCCTGTTCTTACAATATGTTCTTATAGAGTTTTATTATACTGATTGTTCCTTTTGCTATTGCCTTTTTTTTTTTAACTTTCTTTTCATCTCCCCCACCCAAAGTTTTAATATATTTCTTCTCGGGGTTCAAAAGTTAAATCATTTCTCTCTCTCTCTCTCTCTCTCTCTCGCTCTCTCGCTCTCTCGCTCTCTCGCTCTCTCGCTCTCTCGCTCTCGCTCTCTCTCTCGCACTCTCTTTTTTCCTCTCTCTTGAAAGAGTGTGAACTGATGAGGTGCTTTTGGCAGTTGTGCCAGATGAACAGTTGATCGATCATGTGCATGGGAAAATTCTTTTTTGTATGTGTGTGAGAAACTGTTTTGATATTGGACTTTTCTTTTTAACAGCTTGTTTAGTTTGTCCTGATCTTTCAAATTCAAAAAAATAGCATATCATTCACACTCACACATACACACACACACAGAGACACAAACAGCATGTATAAACTCTTGCCTTTGTAAGTTAAAAATCATTTTTTTTAAGTGCAGAAAAAGGACCTTATTTGCTTATATAGCCACAAAGACTGAGGGTTGCGTGGCTTTAGGCATGGCTGAATCCTGGCCCCTCTCCACCTCTTGGGCTAACTTTCTTCCCTATTATCTTTATTCTCAGGTTCTAGGTCCTTTTTCCCCTGATCGCTCCTGGCAGCTCCAGCAGAGAGAGAATGCCTCCTTTCTAAAAGCTCCAACATTACAGCCAATCTCATTGGCTCTGATTGTTGTTAGCTGGGTCATGTGCTATTTTTGAACCTATCACTGTGGCTCCCAGGCTGTGATGCTCTAATTGTCAATGCTTGGTCACATGGCATTGAGTTGGCCTTAGCCTAGTTGGAACCATGATGATTGAAGGTGGAGTAGCAGAATTCCCCAGGCACAGTTACCAACAGGAGAAACAATGATAGCCATTTCTGTTCTTGTTAGAAATGACGTACAAATTCTAGATTTTTAAATATGTAAATGTCATTTGGGGCTCCAAATTTTTCATTTGAGACTTCTTAGGAATTTACCATCTCAGACTCGGGCCAGGAGCTGCTTGGAGTTGTCAAGAGAGCCAGATATAGCTCTTGAGATCTTGGGGGAACTTTTAGGTCTAGTGACTGAATGTTGGGGGAGAGGAGGAGATGATGGCTACTGCTAAAATTTGCTGTTTATCCTGAAGGGATACACAACTTGTGCTGTGTAGTGGTATGTTAATTTTTGTATGAATCCAGAGAAAAAGTTCATAACTCATGTAACAAAAGTTAGATAATCAGTGATTGTCTCAGGACACTAAGATGATCTGATTCTGCATCTAACTCATTTTTCTACCTGGATTAAGTCCTTTCTGAGTCTCTTTTCTGATTTGTGAAAAGGTGGATGCCTAAAGGATCTTTTTCTTAGGAGCTGCTCCAAAGTGAATTCAGTGGTGTGTTCAGCCTAGCAAGTATTTATTTAGTACTGACACATCTTCAGAATATTAAGATATGGAGAGACCAAACTGTGCATACCTTTCCGTCCATAAGGGAGATTATGGCTCATCTGGGCAGAGGAAGTAAACACAAGAATAGTTAGACAAGATGGAATTATATTTTTTCACCTTTGTGTTAAACTCTTACTGAGACATTCTAATTCCAGCCATATCAGTCCATTGGAACTCTTCCAAAGTCATTTTCTTCCTGACTGTGCCTGGATATCATGGTTGAATGTCTTTAATGAACGCTCACCAGCATTTCAATTTCATTGTCACCTTTTTCATTATATTTTACTTAGGTGTTCCTCAACCCTAGAACAACAGAGTCTTTCACTTGACCTTCTCCTGAACCTGGAGTGTTACTGTAGTTGTAGACCATTATGGACACAGTTGGGCTACTATTGTAGCACATAAGGAGCAGTCTTCAGTTAATGTGTAACTGTCAACACAAGATTTTGTTCACTTTCAGGATTCTTAAGCACAGCATCTTGCTCTGATTACAGCCTTCTTTATTTGCAGCTTTTGCAGGATATCTTGATTCCCATTTCAGAGGCTTTTTCCCCCTCAAGACATATCACTAAGCTGTTAATCTTCCCACCCTATTATCCTGTTCTTGGTTTCTTTTTCCTTCCTATTCCCAGTTGACTCTCTCTTTGGCAGTTTGGCTGAATTGCTGGCTCACCATTTTCCTCCTGTTCATTACTTCCTCTACTTTTGTGCCCCACCTGTACAGCACAATTCCAACATCTGTCAGTACTTCTTCTACATTCTTGTTTCTTGTACCCACATGACAAGCACTTCTGAAGAAATATATTACACAGCAATGCAGGTTGGCTTCACACAAATCCACTGTCATCAACTGCTGCCCTTTATCTTTTCCTTTACTCATTTTTTTTTTTTAGTCTTGAGACCCATTTATTTCATCTTTAAATTACTTGTAAGAAATTTTATTTTATTGTGTTAAGAACACAAAATGAGATGTGCCCTATTATATCTTTAAGCCAGGTAAAAAGGGGAAGGGATTAAGAAGTACAAATTGGTAGTTACAAAACAGTCACAGGGATGTAAAGTACAGCATAGGGAATATAGTCAAGAATATTGTAATAACTATGTACGGTGGCAGGTGGGTATTAGACTTACCTGGGGGATCATTTTGTAAATTATATAAATGCCTAACCACTATGCTGTACACCTGAAACTAATATAAAATAATACTAAGTGTCAGTTGTAATTGAAAAATTAAAAAAATTAATAAAAATGAGAGATAATTTTAAATGAGAAAAAAGCTATCTAACACTCCTTAGAGCTTTTTCCAAAATTTATAAAATAAAATATATATGTGTGTGTGTGTGTGTGTTGTGTGTGTGTATATGTGTGTGTGTATATATATATATATTTCCCCCCCTCTGGATTCACACACACACACACACACACACACACACACATATACATATACATATACATATACATATATATATATATATAGATAGATATAGATATATAGATATATATATATAAACATTTTGTTGACTGTAGGTACAATATTGTATAGCAGATTTCTGGAGCTCATTCCTCTTTCTTAACTGAAACTTTATGCCCATTGATTAGTATCTCTCCATTTTCCCCCTTTGCTCAGCCCCTGACAACCACCATTGTACTCTTTGATTCTATGAATATGACTATTTTATTTACCATGATGTCCTCGAGTTTCATCCATGTTGTCACATATTTCAGAATTTCCTTTTTTTTTTTAAAGAATGAATAGTTTTCCTGTGTGTATTTGTGACATTTTCTTTATCCATTCATTTATCAGTGGCCACTTAAGTTGTTTTCACATCTTGGCTATTATGAAGAGTGCTGCAATGAACATATAGTAGTGCTTATATCTTTTTGATATCCTAATTTCAGTTGTTTTGGATGAGTACACCACAGTGGGATTTCTGGGTCATATGGCAGTTCTAAGTTTTAATTTTTTTGAATACCCTCCATACTGTCTTTGAAGTGGCTGCACCATTTTGCAGACCACACCAACTGTGCACACAAGTTCCAATTTCTCTGCATCCTCGATAACAGTTATTGTCGCCTTTTCTTTTTTTTTTTGATAATAGTCATTCCAAGAGGTGTGATGTCATATTTCATTGTGTTTTTGATTTGCATTTCCTTGATAACTAGTGATGTTGATTACCTTTTCATCTACCTGTTGGCCATGTGTTTGTCTTCTTTGGAGAATGTTTATTCAAGTCCTTAGTTCATTTTTTACATCGTTATTTCATTCATTCATTCATTCACTCATTTATTTATTTTACTATTGAGTTGTAGGACTTCTTTGTATGTTTTGTATTTAACCCCTCATCAGATATATAATTTGCAAATATTTTCCCCCATTCAGTAGGTTGCCTGTTTATTCTGTCATTGTTTCCTTTAGTCTACAAAAGCTTCTAAGTTTTTTTGAACCCCTAAAGTAAATTGAAATTATGTGATTTTTTTCTTTTAAATGTACATCTGGATTTGCTGTGTAGACCTTAAATTATCTTAAAATCTTATAATTATAGAGAGGTAGAAGTAATGCTCAAAAAGGGAAGGCCAATCAAATAAAAGGCTAATACCAACATCGAATGTAATCCGCAACTTAGGAAGGTATTTTTAAATCAGTTTAAATAAAACACCTTCTTGATACAGTTTTGCCCTTAAAGTTGTTGGAAAGATTAAGACGCTTCTGTTTGATGCAGTCTCAGTTGTGTGTTTCTGTTGCTCGTACTCTGGTATCATATCCATGAAGTCATTACCAAGAAGGGCCAGGAAGGTTTTCCTCTGTGTTTTCTTCTTGGAGTTTTACAGTTTCAAGTGTTACATTTAAATCTTTAATTCATTTTTCTCTTGTTTCTTTTATTTGTTCTTTATTGGTCTGTGCCAGATTATTTCCCATGACACTTCCCCCCCAAATGTCTCTACTAATTCCCACCTTGTCCTAGTAGACACTGTCACATTTAGAGCAGCAGCATAGCACAAAGCTTAAGAGTAGTGACTACCATGTGGACTGGGTTCAAGCCATTGCTCTGCAAGTTATTTTGTGATCCTGGGTGAGTAATTTAACTTCTCTTTGCCTCTGTTTCTTCATCTGTAAAATGGGGATAATAATGACATCAGTCTGATATATATATATATATATATATAGAGAGAGAGAGAGAGAGAGAGAGAGAGAGAGGATTTAATGAGTTAATGTTGGTTGAAAGCACTTAAAATAGCATGTGACAAGTATTAGAAACTATGTGTTAGTTATTGTTGCCTTTTTAAATCACTGATAATTTTGAGGCTTTTAGGTTGTATATCCCTGTTTCCATCCTCCATACCTATGATTTTGTCAACAATTTTTTTTTTTCAGTCTCAGAAATGATGAGTTAAAAGATTGTCCTTCTTCCAGCCTCTGGTCTAGTTTTGTTTCTCTCTCTTCTACATCTTCAATCAATTCCTTGATGTGAATTCCGTACCCGAGCCTATAAGCATTCTTCCATTCTAAAACCAATAAAACATCATTATCGTCTTCACCACCCTCATCCTAAACGACAAAAGAATGAAAAGGAATTTTCCTCTGATAATTCCTCATACACATTCCCAATACTTTCTTCTTCTCCTTTCCCATAGTTTTTATTCTTTATTTTTTAAAGATTAACCTTAAAAAAGAAAAGAAAGATTAGTCTTCCCTCTGACTCTAGTTACAGTTTGCTGGTACTGAACAAGGAAACCAACTATTAGCTGTTTGTCACATACAAAGATTTGCTTTCTGTCCTTGGTCCCCCCTGACCTTCTGGATTTCACACTGTTAGCCAGTTTTGATTATCGTGACAGAAGTTTTCATGCTCAACCATCCCACTCATCTGGTTTTGCTCCAGGCTCTGGCTCTCTCCTATCTCCTTCCTAGGTCTTCCTCCCATTTCCTTAGTATATGCTTTCACCCACATCCCATTTTTCACCCTGATCCTTACTCTATATATGTTCCCTGGATAATTTAATCTATTCCCATGATTTATATACTGTTTACCAGATGTGCCTGTGACTCACAAACCTCTATTTCTAGCCCCAAACTCTCTTCTGAGTCTTCAGACCTCTTTTTCACTCTTAGATGTGAACACCCATAAGCATTCTAAATTCAGTACATCTCAAATTAAATTCCTTATAGTCCCAATTTTCACATTGCTCCTGCATTTCTATCTTAGCCTTTACCTCAACCTAAAAAGTCTGGACCAGAAACTAGGCATTCATCATAGAGTCTTTCTTCTTCCTTACATTCAACATACAAGCCCCTGTTTGTATCATGATACTTAAAATTGTATCTCACATCTCTCTCTTCTTCTCAATCTTAACTCTCACTGCCTTACTTTAGGCTTTTATTTTTCTTTGCTGAACTATTACAAGAATCTTTGTATGGCTTTTTCTCCTGATGTCACCTGCTATCCCGTCTATCTTATGTATAGATGACAGTTATACTTCTAGAGCATTAACCTGATCATGTGCTGTTTTACTAAAACTTCTTAGATGGTTCCCCATAGCTTACATTTTATGATACAACTCTTGTAATATGCATTGTTCTTCACCATCGAGCCCCAACCTTTTTCCCCAGCATAAGTTCTGGTCAGAACTGCTTAATGAAAAATGGCATAGATGCAGTCTTCCACATGATGCTTTGATGCTTACATTCCTTGTCTTTGCATATGCTCGCTTTACCTGTTTCCATCCCCTGGAAAAATTATATTTATTCTTCCAGACCTGGCCCAATTGCTCTCTTTGGGAAAGCCTTTCATAAATCATTCGCAGATTATAAATATTCATTTACTCTTTTACTTTTTATAGTGTTTTGTAGATGGTAGTTATCACACTGGCCTGGAACTATTCGAATTCCCGAAGGGCTCTGTGCATTCCTGTATTCCTAACACCCAGGACACTGCCTGCAATTTAGTAGGTGCTTAATGAATGTTTGAATGCATTTTAGAACTAAGTGTTTAAGAAAGATGTAGGAGATAGGTTGTCTCAGTGTAAATTAAAAACAGGAAAACAGGTAGAGTAAGAAGGGTATCAAAGGAAGAAAAAACTCTTAGTACATAAAATGATAAGTTTCAATGAAGAATAAATGAAGAAAGCATGGAGAATAGATCTTTGGGTATAGGAGAACATTAGGGAATAGCTCTAGAAAAGGAAGAAAGGGGATATCATTGAAGTAATGCTGACCACTGCACCCCAGAATTCAGGGAAGGGATGGCAACTGAAGGAAAGGGGTGGCCTTGTGTGAGAGAAACCCTTGACTAACCGCAGTATCAGAGAACAGCTAGTGATGAAAGAAGAGACCTTGCCTTGAAGCTGCTTTGCATATTTCTGATAACTAATAATGCTTAAAAGCATATTTCCCTATTTCTCCCTAAAATAGATGATCAGAGAGCTCTGAGCCCAAGCTGCATTCTCTGTAACTTGCTCTTAGCTGTATGGAAAACATCCTTGACCTACAATCAGTCTTCTGTGCAAAAACCTTTCATTTCTCTGTTATCCTATGTTGCTTTTCTTGTGGGAAACATACAAACAAATATAGTAGATATAAGTTTTCAACTCTTTTGCGTAAATACCAAGGAATGATGGTTGAAATCGAATGGTAAGTGTATGTTTAGTTTTGTAAAAAACTGCCAGACCATTTTCCAAAGTGACTGCACCATTTTGCAGTCAAAGAGGGTTCCTTCCTCACCAGCATTTGGTCTTGTCAGTCTTCCAGATTTTGGCCATTCTCATATGTGTGTACTGGTATCACATTATTGCTTTAATTTGCATTTCCCTGATGACAAATGATGTGGAGCATCTTTTCATATGCTTATTTATTATCTGTATATCTTCTTTGGTGTGGTGCCTGTTAAAGTCTTTGGTGCATTTTAAATGGGTTTTTCATTTTTTTATTATTGAATTCTAAGTGTTCTTTGTATGTTTTGGATAACAGTCCTTTATCAATGTGTCTTTTGAAAATATTTTCTCCCAGTCTGTGGCTTGTCTTCTCATTCTCTTGATATTGTCTTTCAAAGACCAGATGTTAGTTTTAATGAAATCCAGGTTATCAATTCTTTATTTCATGATTATGCCTTTGGTGGTGTACCTAAAAAGTCATCGCTGTTCCCAAGTTTTTTCCTTTGTTCTGTTCTAAGAGTTTTATAGTTTTGCATTTTATATTTAGGCCTGTGATCCATTTTGTGTTAATATTTGTGAAAGGTATAAAGTCTGTGTTTATTTTTTTTGCATGTGGGTGCCCAATTGCTCCAGCCCTAGTTGTGGTAGAGACCATCTTTGTTCCCTTATCTTGCCTTTGCTCTTTTATCAAAGATCAGTCTACTATATTTATGTGAGTCTATTTCTGGATTCTCTATTCTGTTCCATTGATCTATTTGTCTGTTTGTCTATTCATTCTCTAATAACACACCATCTCAATTACTGTAGTTTTACATTAAGTCTTGAAGTTGGGTATTGACAGTCTGCTGACTTTGTGAGGTGAATATGATAACCACTACACTACACAAACAAGGCAAGTAGTCCGCCACCTTTGTTCTTCTTCAATATTGAGTTGGCTATTCTGTGTCTGAAATATTTTTTAAAGTGTATTATGATCATGAGCAGAGCAAAACTGTAAATATTAAGGATATAAAGAGAAATATGAATAAATATTTAGTTTGCTCTTATATGTATATTATACCATTGACAAAAATAAATCAGCTCATGGATAATATTTTTATATATAAATAATGCACTTAAATTTCATTTTATTACTGATTACCCAAGGATTCTCTGAGACCTATTAATATTATGATACTTAATATCATTTTATCTGCATTAAGACTGTTTTGGACATGTGCTAAATGGAAATATATATTTGAACCAAATGCCCTTCTCCAGCATTCTTAAATAAAATTGGAAGAATGTACTAATTGTCAGAAATAGTGGGAATGGAAGCTATATCTGGATTTATAGGACACAGAAAATCAATCTAGAAAAATTTGAGAATTTTTAAGTAATATATTTCAAAGAAAATTTGAAAATTTATCTAGGCAATGCATTTTCTTGATACTAATGGAAAGTGTCGAAAGAGTATGTTCATTTTAGAACCTAACTGGTCAGATCTTGGGGAGGTGTTAATTAAATTCCTAACCATGTCTTGTGAAGAACAATTGAAAGATTTAGGAATGTTTTGGCCGGGAGGAAAGAAGACTTTAGGGAATAGAACAGAGAGCTTGGGAAAAGCTGTCTAAATTTCTCCACATATCTGAGGAGTCATTGTTAGGAAGACAGATTAGACTACTTTTGTGTTACTTTTAGAATGCCAATTATGAACTAATGGTAATAGTAGGACTTGCGCACTGAATTAAACTGCACCAAAAGGTAGTGAGTGAACTCCTTACCACTTGGTTATTGACAGGAGGTGTATGGTGAGTTGTGTGGATTGGATTCATGCAATAGATTAAAGTTTCACTATATATGGAAGTTAAAATGCACAAATTATGTTCAACCTCACATTGATCAAATATAGAAATATAAAACAATGAAATACTATTTTCATCTTTCAGTTAGGAAAGATTAAAATGCGTATATGTGTATGAATTCACCAGCTTTTATGTGAGGAATTTTGTCAAAAGGCTCAAGAGGAAAGTACTTATAAAAATGTTTTTGGAGATTGTAGTCCCAGAAGCAGACTCTAGGATTAGGACTTCATGCGCATATGATTTTTTAAGGGATCATTCCTTGGGTGACTGATAGGAAAACAGAGGAAACAGAACAGTCGAGGAGGCATGACTGAAGGCCAAATCCTGAAAGAGGGATCCTTGAGAATACTGGAATATGAATATCTCTCAAGATTGTCCATATGTGAAGAGCTGGGCTTCTAACTCAGCAACTGTCAGTCATCAGTTAAGGCATGGGTTCATGTGCAGGCCCAGTTCCATAGTCTGAGAAAGAAGCCACCAAAGAAGAGTTGCAGATGTCAGCTGTTAGAAGCAAAAGTTCCTGAAGCCACAGAGTTGGAAAAATGTGGTTCAAGAAACATTGGCACTGACTAGTGCAAGTATTCACCACCTGATAAATACCACATTCTTTAAGAAAACAAAAATATTTAACAATGAGTATTGAAAAACAGGATACCGGTTAAATATAAACACATCAGCTATGTGGTGGTGTGACACAGAAGACTCTTCCATGACATAGAAGATTTCAGTTAATAAATATTGTGTGTGATATGATTCCAATTCAAAATATACCACAGAGATAAACATACATGTATTAGAGAAAATTAAAATATATAATGATTATGTACGGTTTATCTCAAGAATGTAAGGTTGGTATGCTATTAGAAATGGTGTTGACAAAATTCATCACAGTAACATATTGTTTGAAATGACAACATATGATCATCCTATTAACTGTCTATAAAAAGCACCTCATAAAATTCAACACCCATTCATCATTTAAAACAAAATAAAACACGACACTAATTATGTGATAAAGGGAATCCGCTAAACATCTATAGAAAATAATACAGCTATAAAGGTAAGAATCATTTTCTTTGAAATTGGGAGAAAGCGATGCACACTACCACTCATTTTACTTATTGCTGTACTTTAGAGTCTGGCTGTCGTATTGAGACATGAAAATTTTAAAGTTATAAGCGTCAGAAACAAAATTTCAAAACTGTTCATTAGTAAATGATAACAATTTTCTTAATTTTAAAAAACACAGACAAGTTATTTGACCTAATTACGGAAAAAGGTAAGGTTGCTGGATATTAGACCAACGTGTATGTATATGTGTAGCACTCTCGTATACCTGAAACAAAGAGTTGAAGACTGTAAACTTGTATATAAATCTAGAGAAATTTTTGTAAGACCTGCATAAAAAAATATAAAGCTTAATTGGAAAACATAAAAGAAGAGCTAAAGAAACAAGAAATTTGTACAATTATTGTGAACAGGAGAAATCAGTAAAGATATCAATTCTCCAAGGATTAATCCACAAATTCAATTTTGTTTCAATAAAAATCCAAACAGATTGTTTATAGAATGTGGTAAGATTAATTTGATATACACATAGAAGTCAGAATTCCCATGAATAATCAAGGTTTGTCTTTTCCAGTAATGGAACTATATTTTACAGCTTTAGAAGTTAAGACAGTGCGATATTAGTACAAGAATAGTCAAATAGACCAACTGAACAAAAGAGCCAAGGAATGGACCTACATATAAATGAGTGACATTATATAGCAATGGAAAAGATTATGGGAAATTACTTAAGTAAATGATGCTGGACTTTTGGCTGTCCTTATGAAAAAAAAGATAAAATTAAATCCACCACATATCAGAAATTAATTTTAGATGGATTAGAGATCTATTGTTAAAAGTAAACATTTTACAGAAAACAATATAGCCTTCAAGTTCTGAATTAAGGAAGGATTTTCTATACAAGACAAACAGAGACTGTAAAGGGAAAATTGATGTATTCAGCTATTTTAAAATTCAAAACTTATGAATGACAAAAAGTACAATCCAAAGACTAAGTGAAAAAAAAAAGCCTCAAGTACTGGAGAAGGTATTTGAAAAACATATAGCTCACAACAGATTATAACTTATATGAAGAATTCCAAAGTAATTATAGAAACAATCTAATAAAAAAATGGACTAAGGTTTTGAACAGGCAACTTTCAGAGGAAGAAATTCAAATATATATTAAACTAACTGATAATCCACACAATGCAAATTGCAGATTACTGTAAATGATTAAGACTGAAAAACCTAAGTGTTGACAAAGATGCGGGGAAACGCCAATTTCCTAAAATTATTGATGGTGGCAATATTGATTGGTGCAGCTGACTTGGAGAACAGTTTTTTAGTGAACTGAAGACATGTGAACTTCGTGATCCTAAAATTTGATTTCTAGTCATGTATCCTAGAGACAGGAGCCAGGGAGACATATATAGGCTTATTGATTACAGCAGCATGGGTAATAGAGAAAATAAACTGAGTTTTCATTTGGAGGGAAGAGAGGGTTACCAAGTGGGGATTACCACTTCTGGTCAAGATAGAGTGACAAAGACCAGATGTAGCTCCTGCCTTAAATATATACAAAACAGCAGTTTTCAAGGCAGTGGCTGTTAGATATCAATGTACAATGATCGTTGAGAGATGGGCAGTAAAAGAGATGAGCCATAATATTGCCTATCTTACTACATTGACAGAATTTTCAGGTCAAATTGAAGGAAGAGGAATGCCGTCATACCTTGATAGACATCCTGAGTTGAGCAAATCAAGCTAAAATTATGGGGAGACTGAAGTATTTAGAGTTTGCAGAACTTAACACTGGAGTGGAGAGAGCAGCACAGAGGAGAGAATCTGGGGAGCTGTAGGGAGATCTCTTATAATTAACTGAGTACTGATGAATGCAGACATGTGAGGAAAAGACCTGAGGCTGGGGGAAGAACAACTCAAAATGATTGGAAGGAAATGTATGTGATACTCACACATATTTAAGAGTAACACCTGTTTACACCTGCTAGAAGAAAATTCCATCAATTATGAAATATTTGTTGTAGAATGCAACAAATATTTCATAATATTTCAACAAATATGTGGACTTACCTTGGTATTGGGGAATAATTAACCCCGATTGATCAGGAATTTGGTACCACCAAATAAATTTTGAAAGCAAGACCCAAAAGACTGAAACTATTTCAAGTAACTTAACTGTGTCCTAGAACAAAGCTCAAGGATGTATGAAGAAATACAGAATAAGTAGCGCTCAGCAAGGTGATTTCACATTGGCATCCAGTCACAAATGACAAGGTGAGAGAAGAAGTTGAAAGATATGACCCAGAATGAGGACAAAAAACAGACAGTAAGAACAGATTCAGAACTGACATAGCTGTTACAAATAGCAGACAAGTACCTTATAACAGCCATTATAACCTTATTTCAGATGTTTGAATAGAGAAATAAAAGAAATTTAAGAGACCTAAATTAACTTTTAGAGACAAAAACCATGATGTCTGAAATGAAAAATACTCTGAATGGGATTAATGGTAGATAGACATGACAGGAGAAACAAGATTATTGAAATTTAAGATTTAACAATAGAAACTTCCTAACGGAACAGAAAAAAAAGCAGAGGGAAAAAGATACATTACATACATTATAATAAAGATAAGAATGACAACATATTTCTCATTTGAAACAAAGTAAGAGAGAAGACAGTTGAATGATATCTGTAAAGTACTGAAAGAAAAAAAAAGAAATTAAACCTAGACTTTTGTACCCAGCCAAAAATATGTTTAAAATGAAGGCAAAATAAAGTCATTTTTTTATACATTCAAAAGCTGAAAGCAGTCAACAGCAGTTGGACCATCACTAAAAGACATGTCAAATATGTACTTCGGAATGAAGGAAATGACACCAGGAAAAAATACTAATCAACATAAAGGAAGGGCAAGGAAAATGGTAGCTATCAGGATAAATGTATAATCAGCTTTTCTTGTTAAATCTCTTCAAAAGTTCATTGAATGTTTAACCAAATATAAGAACAATGTTGTATAATTATTAAATACATGAAAGTAAAATGTATGCCAGTAGCATAAAGGCCATTAGAATACAAATACAAATATACTATTGTAAAATTTTTGTTCTATATGCAGAATTGTATAGTTATCACTTGAACGTGGACTATAAAATGTTAAAGAAAAATATTATAAATCCGAAAGCGATCATTAAAATAATCAAGCCTTGCTAACAACTCAACAAAAAAAAAAAAATTGAATTATAAAAAGTACTCAAAAAAAAAAAAAGGCAGAAAAAGTTTAAAAGAGAACAAAGTATGGATAGGACAAAGGAAAAGCAAATAGCAAGATGATGGACTTAAGTTTAATCATATCATCAATCACATCAAATATAAATTGTTCATATTTGAAAAATTTGGTAAGTCTCTAACCAGACTTAAAAGAAAAAATAAGAGATAAAAAATAGTTGAGCAGGCATGGGAGTGGCTTAAATCACTAATAGGTTCACAGGTATAAAATTATACTAAGGAAATACTTTGAACAATTTCATGACAATGAGTTGGACAACTTAGATGAAATGGATAAATTCCTTGAAGGACACAAACTACCAAAGTTCACTTAAGAAGCCATAAATAACCTAAATCACTCTCTACTAAAAAATTGAATTCGTAGTTGAAAATCTTCCCCCCAAAATCTCCAGGCCCTTTTGTTTCATTGATGAAATCTACCAAACTTGTAAAGAAGAAAAATACCAGTTCTCTCATTCTATATGGTCAATATTAGTGTGATACCAAATTCTCAGACTACAATATCATAAGAAAAAAGAACAATATTTTTTATGAACGAAGGTACAAAATCCTAAACAAAGTTTATCAAATTGAATTCGACCAAATATAAAAATGAGAATACAAGTAGCATTTAGCCCAGGAATGCAAAGGTGTCTTACTATTCAGAAATCAATCTGGGTAATCCTATTAATAAGCTTCTAAATAAAAATGATTCTCTCAATGGATGTAGAAAAAGCATTTGAAAATTCACATTCATTTTTTATAAAACTCTCAGCAAGCTAGGAATAAATAGAAGGAAATTACTCAACCTGATAATGAGCATCTACATTAAAATTATAGCTAACAAAAATTAATGTTAAAAGACTGATGAATACTTTTTTCCTTAAGATCAAGGACAAGACAGTACGTCTGCTCACACTGCTTCTATTTAACATTGTACTGGAGGATCTAACCAGAGTAATCAGGGAAGAAAAAGAAATAAAAAATAATTCAGATTGGAAAGGAAATTAATTTGGATAAAATGTGATTATCTATGAAAAAAATGAGGTGAACTCAGCAAAGAATCTACTAAGATAATAATACAAGATTGAGCAAGGCTGTAGGATACAAAAATTTTTACTAGCAATGAAAAATTAAATCAGTATTTCACAACTAATATGTTTTGTAATATCATAAAAACATTTGATTTAGTTAGAGATAAATCTAACAAAAATATGCATGACTTATATACTACAAACTGCAAGTATTACTGAGAGAAATCAAAGGAAATCTAAGTAGTTAGATAAGCCCTATTCATGGGTCAAAATAGTATCATTAGGATGTTAATTCTCAAATTACCAGAGTTTCCAGATAAAATACAGGACACTCACTTAAATTCCAATTTCACGCAAAAATTAAAATATTTTAATGAGTATATCCCTTTCTGTGTGTGTTTTTTTTTTTGCTACATCTGTTAATCTCAACTCAAAATTTATTCTGTGCAATCCCAATCAAAATCTCAGTAAGATTTTTAGCAAAAATTGACAGTGTTTTTATAAAATTCACACGAAAATTCCAAGGATTCAGAAGATTCAAGATAACCTTGACAAGATAAAAAAACAATGTTATAGGAGTTACAATATGTGACTTCAACTCTTACTATAAAGTTACAGTAATGACAGTGCCATATTGGCATCAAGATAGACAAATAGATCAGAGTAGGGTAATAGAAAGTCCAGAAATAGACCAACACAGGTATGGTTAACTTACTGTATAAAAGCACCTTTTTATAAACTGGATAGTCTTTTTAATTTTTATTTATTTATTAAAAATTATTTAATTTTTAATATTTTAATTAGTTTTAAGTATACAGTACATGGGTTAGACATCTATATAGTTAGTAAAATGATCCCCCCAATTGCTCCCTCCCTCCCCTGACCCTCCACCTAGCCAATGTATTAATGCTAATTGCATTCCCTGTGCCGTGCTCCCCATCCCCCTGACCATCCATGAGCTACTAATTTGTACCTCTTTAACCCTTCACCCCATTCTTCCAGTCCCCCAAACCCTCCTCCTCTCTGTCTGTCACCAAATTGTCCACTATATTTGTGAGTCTGTTTTTGATTAAATTGTTCTTTTTTATTCCTTAGATTCTACATATAAGTGAAATCATATAGTGTTTATCTTTCTCTGTCTGACTTAAATACCTTCTAGGTCCATCAAAGTAATATCTTTTTTCGTCTCCTTCCTTTTAGTTTGTGTGTGTATTTTAATTTGAAATGAGTCTTTTGTATTTTTTCTTCTTAAAGAAGTCCCTCCAACATTTCCTGTAATACTGGCTTGGTAGTGGTAAATTCCTTTAGCTTATTTTTGTCTGGGAAGCTCTTTATCTGTCCTAAACAATAGCTTTGCTGGATAAATTACTCTTGGTTGTAAATCCTGGGTCTTCATCTTGTCGAATATATTTTTGCCAAGCCCTTTTGTCTGCATAGTTTCTTTTGAGAAATCAACTGCCAGTCTTATTAGTGTTCCCTTATAAGTAATTATTTATTTTTCTCTTGCTGCTTTTAATATTCTTTCTGTTTAACCTTTGACATTTTAATTATGATGTATTTTAGTGTGGGCCTCTTTGGATCCCTGATTTTTAGAATTCTCTGAGCTTCTTGGGGTTTTATGTCCATTTCTTTCCCCAAGTGAGGGAAGTTTTCCATCATTATTTCTTCAAACAGCTGTTCAACATCTTGACTGTCTTCTGTTACACTGATCAGATGAATATTTGGAGCCTTAGTAGTGTCCCATATTTTTCTAAAATTATTTTTATGGTCTTGGCATCTTTTTTCTTGTCATTCTGATTGAATGTCCTGATTGGCTTTTCTATCCTCTAGATAGGACATTTGATCCTCTTCATTATTCACTTTGTTTATTTCTTTGTTTATTTGATTTGATATACTTCTCATTTCAGATAATGTGTTCTCCATTTCAGACTGGTTCCCTTTTATAATCTCCATTTCCATTTTTATTTTTTTGTTGGAGTTCTCTACACTTCCCAAAAGTTGATTGAGCATCTTTATAACTAGTGTTTTGAACTTTGCTTCTGTTAGATTACTTGACTCCATTATATCTGGATCTCTGTTCTGTTCTGTCATATGGTTTCTTCTTCTTTGTCTTCCCATTTGGCTGCCTTTCTGTATCTGTTTCTATGTACTAAGCAAAAGTTCTAAATCACCTGGTCTTATTAGTGTGGATTTGTGAAGAAGGTGTCCAATGGCACAGTCCTGAGAGGGGTTCAGCTGCAGGCCAAATTTAACCCAAACCTCTATCCCCTCTGGGGCCACCTGTTAAGATTCAGCAAGCAATCCACAGATGCTCTGCTTATAGTTGCCTCAAAAGGTCACACCAGAAACCGAGGCCAGCTGCCTCCACCAGTGTTAGTCTCAGCAAGGAGCACCTGACTCGCTGACGATACACCTGGATGTGGCTTAGGTGAGGCCTGAGTTGAAGGAGGCAGGGTTTCAGAGAATCCTCTGGGCAGAGTGACCTCTGTTATCCAGTTTGATGATAGCACACTGGTATGTAGGAGGGCTCAACAGGGAACAATGGATACCGTTGGTACTTCCATACTGAGTGGATTTCGCCTCGGCCCTCACTCCGACAATGTCTCTCGGTAAGTCCCTGGTGCCCCCTTCACACAGCTGAATTGGCACTGGTGCTCAGAGCTTTTCAGATGCTAAAATTAAGAAGGCTGATCTTGCCAAGTTTTTGTAGGGATGTGAAATCTCTGGAACCCTTATATCCTGCTGCTGGGAATGTGAAATAGTAAAAACACTTTGAAAAACACTTTGAAATGCATATATCTACCATATGTCCATGAAAAATTTACAGATGAATGTTTATAGCAGCTTTTTAATAATAACCATAATTGGAAATAACTAATGTTCATCATCAGATGACTGGATAAACAAATTGTGATATTATGCCTATAATGGAATACTACTCAGCAATTATAATGAATTATAATGAATGAACTTCTGATACAAACAATGTATGACTCTCAAGATAATTTTGCAGTGAAAGGAGGCAGACAAAAAGGAGAAATTAGTGTATTACTCCATTTCTATAAATTTCTAGGAAAGTTTGGGGGTGATGGATATATTGTCTTGCTTATAGTTATGGTTTCATATGTACCACAACTTAGCAAAATGTACGATTTAGATTTAAGTACGTGCATTTACACCTGAAATAAAGCGGTTAGTTTCACATTTCACAGTCATCCAGTTTATGTGAGTACAAACATAAATTGTTGGGTTGCTCAGACTGTTTGTATAAGTGAAGAAGAGAGGCCTCTGCTTTTGCCTTCATAGACCCTCTCATCTAAGGAGAAAGACGAGACGTATGTGGTTAAACTTCTACTTAGTTAAATTTGTGAGAAGTGCTAGAAAAGTCAAGCACAAGTTTTGTGAGAACGTATATTGGGGGTACCTAATGTCGGAGGACAGGAGAAGCTTCTGTGAATAGGAAGAATGTTTACAGTGACATAAGGCAGAAGAGTCTAAATGGTGGGGCTATAAAGGGAGGGGCCCGTGAAAGTTCTGAGGAGAGATTTTAAAGAGGGAATCACAGTGTGTGTTCATTTACATAACTTTCCCCAGTAATTATTTTTTATTGTTTAATTACTGTTGTAGAAGCATAAACTTTGATGTTATTAAGAATGTATTTTCTTAGAAGAAAACAGGAACTAAACTCAAGTACCCTGGACTTAAAGAGGATTTTATGAATTTAACCTCAAAGGCAAGGGAAGTAAAAGCAAAAATAAATGAATAGGACTACATCAAACTAAAAAGCTTCTGCACAGCAAAAGAAACTGTCAACAAGGTAAGGAGACAATCATCCGAATGGGAAAATATATTTTCAAGCAACGCTTCTGATAAGGGCCTAATATCCAAAATATGCAGAGAACTCATACAACTCAATAACAACAACAACAACAAAAAACAAATGATCTGATCAAAAAGTGGGCAGAAGACCTGAACAGACACTTCTCCCTAGAGGACATACAAATGGCCAACAAATATGAAAAGATGCTCAACATCGCTAGCTATTAGGGAAATGCAAATCAAAACCACAATCAGATACCATCTCACACCTGTTAAAATACCTATAATCCACAGGAAAAGTAATAACAGATGTTAGAGAGGATATGGAGAAAAAGGAACCCTCATACACTGCTGATGGGACTGCAAATTGGTACAGCCACTATGGAAAACAGTATGGAGGGTTCTCAAAAAACTAAGAATTGATCTACCATAGATCCAGCAATCCCTCTACTGGGTATTTACCCCAAAGACTTGAAAACCCATATCTGAAAATATATTTGCACACTAATGTTTATGACAGCATTATTCACAGTGGCCAGGATGGAAGCAACCGAAATGTCCTACGGTAGATGATTGGCTAAAGAAGCTGTAGTACATATATACAATAAAATATTACTCAGCTATAAGAAGAGATGAAATACTGCATTTGCAACAACATGGATAGACCTTGAGATAATCATGTTAAGGAAAATAAGCCAGACAGAAAAAGTTGAAAATCAGATGATATCCCTTATATGTGGGATATAAACTTAAAAGCAACAGATGAACAGGACAAACTCATGGACAGACTCTAGTGGTTACCAGAGGGTAAGGTGTAGGGAGAGGGAGAAGGTAGATGGGGTAAAGTGGGTCATATATGTGGTGATAAAAAGAAATCTATGAGAGGTGAACACACAGAGTAAATATATATATGCCTTACTGTTAAAGTATACAGCTGAAACTTATCGGATTTCGTTAATCAATGTCACCATGAAAAGAAATAAATTCATTAAAAAATGTATTTTCTATTTTTGCCTTGAATTATACAAATCAATGATATAAATAACTATTCCTACTTTTAAATTAGGTTAATTCAGATTTTTGATGTTTTGAGTTAATAAGTGGATTAAAAATCAGTCTAGTGACATGGGAAGGCTGTTGTTTTAAAGCTGTTACCTATCTCTCATCTAATAGACCTCTCATAGGCACCAAAGTTTAAGTAGGTTGTTTGAACCCTGCAGAATCTGTAAAGGTTTCACCTGCAATGTAAATGTTATTCTGGAATGCTTTATAGTCAGCACATTTTCTGCTGTGCCCATGTCATGATCATAGCAACTGTTTGATGATTTAAAAACAACATGTTTATGGGTGAGTAGATGATACTGGTAGAACGAATGAATCCTGAGTGAAAATGTTCCATGTGTCAGAGGCTGGCCAACATGATCGTTTTACCCTGGATACCTTTTGAATAATCCAAATCAGGCCACGATATACAACATAACACATTTCATATTTGCTTTACTGGTACCTTAAAGGAATGCTGTTTGAATTTTAATAAATTCTGAACTCAAATACTTTTTTCAGCAATAGTTTCTAAATCAGAAACCATGGCTTTGTTTTCGTAGGGGGTATGAATGTTTTATTGCAGGTAGACTTTTAATAACAAACTAACTTTAAGTATCTGTTTTGTAAATCTTGCCTCTTTAATATAGAAGTAACCCACATTTTGTGGCACCAGCCATTCACTGTCAGAATATAATATGTTGCACTCTTTAAAAAATGTTCTTTTTGTGTGAATGAAGATGCCACATTGAATGTTGAAAAAGAGTTGTTTTGGGGAAAAAATGCAGATTACTTTTAAACAAGTTCTGTTGCTTGACCTAAGTTAGTGGGAATGAGGGCATGGAAAAAAGAGAGCATTTCCATGACATAATTAAAAAAATATTTAGACCAAACTTCAATAGAAATATAACCTAGTAATTTAAAGAATAAATCAAAGTTGGAAAACGTTAAGAAAACCTGATATAGATTACCTATTTTAACTTTTACCATAGAAAATTGTGATTCAGCTTTTTGTGAAGCATTTAAATTCAAGAAGTCATGGGTCTAGGATTCATAAAAATGAAAATTTAAATCCCTTGTCAGAGAAGTTAATCTTTATATTCTTGATTTGTGAGAATGACAGATTTCTATTTATATGATTTGTTTGGTATTATTTTCATAATTTATAAGTATGGCCAAATAATTTAAAATATTGACACTTAAGAAACAGTTCTTGTGTAAAAATTAATAAATTTTATTGGAATACACTGGCATTTGTTAGTAATTTGAATTAATGCTGCATGATTTTACATCTTTAAAACATCATGATATAATATTCTTTTTGCCTAGGCATTGACTTCAGTAGATTTCTTCACAAATAGTTTCTGAAAGCAGTTTTACTTTTAGCTGGCCACCCAGTTTTGCTAAGATGAAAAAAAACCACAATTATGTTAATATTCAGAGCAATAAATGATTGTTTACACACATGCTGAGTCATCTTTCCTTGTGAAAACTAAAACATGTAGTCAAGCTTCAACCTAAGGAAGGCATATCAGCCTCACAGACATTCCTAGGATTAGTTGTCACCATGTTATTTTCAAGTAGATTATTTCCAAAGTTTCAGAATGTGAGCAAGACATATTCTGTAGGGTGTCACGGTCCTTTTTTTTGTTTTCTGTTTTTGTTTGTTTTGATGGGAAGAGACAGCTGTAAGTTTTACTGATAAGGACAAAGTAGAGAGTTCTTATGCTCTTAGTCAAGAGCCTGTAATTCTTGATGTAAAATAATAATCATAATAATATAATAATAATCATAATAGAAAGATTGAATCAAATCTGCTATATTCAAAACAAACTTCCTGTGCTTGCTTTCCAGTATTTCAGGTAATAGATCTTGTGGTTGGCTTTTACTTTAAATACTTTAGATAACAGTAAAAAAACTAGATGATCGAGAAGGATTATGATGACTGATAATAAGGAAAGCTAATATATTCGGAGGGTTTACTATTACCATATTCTTTTTAAAGCAATATGCATGATTTATCTGATTTGATCTCCATAGCAGTGTCACCATGTAAGCGCTTTTACTGCCATCCTCATTTTATCATTGGGAAATTTACTCAGGTTAAATAACTGTCTAGGTCAGCAAGCTAGATGTGCAGGATCTGGATTCAAACAAGAGCAGGCAGTCTGATTTCGCAGCCTCCCCTCTTAACATGGGGCTATACTGCACCTAATCAGTAACTTAGTTTTATATAGCTCTAGTATTCAGCTAATTGAGATGTTCTTTTTAAAATATCCTGAACTTTATCAAATATACATTATGGTGAAAGACGAATTGGTAGCTAGATGTAAGCTAAATTGAACTTTTTTCCTATTCATATTTTTGCATTTTTTATAGCAAGTACAGGATAGAGAATCCCATTTACTCTAAACTTTATGAAAATAGAATGAACAAAATAGAGAGATACTAAATTCAATTTAGCAAGCAATCTACTCTTGGAAATGTTGTATCAGGAGACCCAGAGATTCTTCCAGAGAACCCGGTAAAAGGGAGAATGCACAGAGATGGAAAATGAAATGTATAATTGTGTAATTAGGAAGCTGATAGTGCATGTATAGCATTTAAAAATAAGCTGAACATTAAAAGCAGCGTCTTCTCTGTTTCTTTTCTGAGTTATTTATTTTTGCTTAGTCACAATATAAGGATAACCTGGTGTCGAAAAACCAAGAAAATCTCTGTAAATTTCAGAGGTTTTTTCCCCTCATATTTATTAATTGATCTGACTGGAAAGCACTTTGGATTATATTATACATATTCATCGTTCTAAAATGTTGTCAAAAGTCATTGATCTAAAGATATAAAAATCTCATTTTAATACTTTTAGGCATTTTTCCTAGGAGCTAAATGGTTATAACCAGGGAAAGATCAGGTTTTGTGGGGCCTGGAAAAATACTCTATTTGGGGTCCTCATTAAGGAAATGAATAAGAATTAGGAATATGGAAATAGGTAGAAATGTGGGCATTTATTAAGAATGAGAAAAAATCACAACCAAATGCAAAATTTAAAAAGCTCATAACACAAATGTCACAAAATTCAAAAAGCTAAATAATATTCTTATTAACTATGTAATTTATCACAATTATATTTTTTTCTATATTTTTTGGTTGGATACCCTTTGATCACATTTTCGTATGCAAAATTATATAATATTTTTTATTAAAAATAGGTTGCAAATTTAGTCTTTTCTCTAGCATGGTTGATTGAAGTATGTGTGTGTGTTTATTACCATTTTAAATATCTTGTGACTTTACACCTAATTATTGATAATATTATGTAAATTTATGAGATTATTTTCAAATTTGGACAAACTTCTATAGAGTTCATATATGAGCTGTTAGATTTCAGAGAATCTTAAGGCTTCCTGAGCAGTGACTAATACTAAATATTGTGAATTTATGACATTTATTAGCCAGTTTGTGGCTGAAGAGAAAGCATATTTGGTATTTTTGGTAATATTTGTTGATGACAGTATTTTGTGTAAAATCATCAAGAAATTTAATGTTTTTTTTTCCAGCATGTCCATATAATTCAGACTTCTTTTTGAACTAGCTTATCAAATAATCAAAATATTAGTAATTACATTTATTTGAAAAATAATTTTTTGTCTTAATAAGTTTAGCTTTTGGTATAATCAGATAAAATTTGGTATAATTTATTTGTTAATGTCAGAGTAATTACTTTCGATTTGATTTTATTGCTTATGTCTATCATATTTGTCTCATACCTTAAAATTTCACCTTAATTTTCTCTCAGTTTTTCTAAAAATAGCATTTAAAGTTGACTAAAAACGTTAACCTTTCTATATAAAAAAAGTTGAGAGTCCATAAGGCTCTTGCTTTACTGAAATATTCCAAAATTTCCTTTACAATGGAATACTTGAGCTTGATTAAATATTTCATTTCTATAAAAAAATAAGAAAAAATATAGCGCCTTTTAAATTATATATGCTTTATTATAGAGTATATTCTTGACTGGAGGGTACTGTGTAAGGAGGTGAAAATGATAACATCCTCCATGTAAAGTTTTACATATCTGATTTTAGTAGGAATTTCCCCCTAAGTTTTGACTTTATGCATTCCAACCTTTGGTTCTACACCACTATACACATATGTACATTTCTCCACTCTGCACATATACATTTCTTGACACTGCTATATACATGCTTCTATAAGGCATGTCTGCATCATGTAAGAACTCTCGCCGTACACCTTCCTGTCACAGCACCAAATGAGTTCCATAAGTGGGTGGGAGAGAAATTCTTCATTTCTACACCATGCGATGGGTAGGGGGGACAATGTCTAACAGTAACTCAGTGATACACACAGATCACTGTGAACTATGTATATAATCCTATGACATCCAAACTAAAGCTCCCCGCAAGTCAACTTCCCCTTCACTACATGCCTAAACCTCCTGGCTTGGCCATGCCCCTACTGTGAA